>NC_084618.1:32434790-32484790 GCF_033978795.1 Nerophis ophidion | reverse complement strand
AAGGAAAGCATGCAAATGAGCCACGAATCCACGGTGTGGGTTTTGCTATTAAGAACTGCCTCATCAACCACCTCCATGAACTCCCTGTGGGCATCAGCGAGCGCCTAATGACCTTACGCCTTATGCTTGCTAGCAGTCATATGGCCACGGTAGTTAGTGCCTATGCACCAACCCTTGATGCACAGGTTGAAGTTAAGGAGGCCTTTTATGCTGACCTGGACAAAGTTCTATCTGAAGTACCCAAGGAGGACAAGTTAATCCTGCTCGGAGACTTCAACGCAAGAGTGGGACGAAACCACCACCTATGGAGGGGTACGCTGGGGAGAGAAGGGGTCGGAAATACAAACTCTAATGGCACACTACTGCTAACTAAGTGCTCGGAGCACAACCTGGTCATCACCAACACACTTTTCCGTCAGAAAACCAAGTTCAAAACATCATGGATGCACCCTCGCTCCAAACTGTGGCATCTCATTGACTATGTTATTGTCCGCTCTAAAGACCGTCGCGACGTCCTAAACACCGGAGCAATGACCAGTGCAGACGACTGCTGGACCGACCACCGCCTCATTCGCTCCATCATGTCCATCCGCTTAATGCGGAAAAGACGGATGCAGAAAAGACAGTGCCGGCCAAGAATTAACATCGAGCTGTTGAGTGACACCACTTACCAACAACAGCTGCAGGAGGCCTTCAGCGCAGCGTTGCCCAAACAGTACCCAGAGGATACGGAAACACACTGGAGCACACTATGGACTGCCATAATGAAATCCTGCAAAAATATCCTTATTCTCAAAAAGCGGAGACATCAAGACTGGTTTGATGAGAACGACACTGAGATCCAGCAACTAATTGACAACAAGCGGCAAGCTTTCATCACTTGGCAAAACGACATCCACTGCAAAGTGAAAAGAGTAGCCCATGCCAAAGCGAAGGCAACTGTCCAAACACAAGTTAGGAAACTGAAGAACCAGTGGTGGACAAAGAAGGCTCTGGAGATCGAGCAGTTTGCTGACTCTGGAGACACGAGATGCTTCTTCGATGCCACAAGATCGGTGTATGGTCCCAGCCACCGCTGCCTAACCCCCCTTCGCTCAAAGGATGGTCTGCTGCCGCTGAAGGACAAAGACGCAATTTCAAACAGGTGGAAAGAACACTATAAGCACCTCTTAAACAGGGACACTATACCTGAGATGGAGGCTCTTGACCAACTCCCACAACAACCCACAGATGAAAGCATGGGAGAACCACCTACCTTGGATGAGCTGCAGGATGCCATTGGGATGATGAGGAACAACAAGGCTGCTGGGCCTGATGGCATTCCAGCAGAGGTCCTGAAGAAAGCCGGACCCGATCTTACCAAGCACATCCATGCCCTGCTTCTCAAAATATGGGAAAAAGAGGAAATCCCAGCACAGCTCAGAGATACCCTAATTGTCTCCATATTTAAGAAAGGAGACAAGGCAGACTGTGGGAATTACCGTGGCATCTCTCTCCTGTCCACTATGGGGAAAGCCCTCGCTCGGGTTTTGGCCAACAGACTCACCCCCGTCAGAAAGCGTGCTTCCTGAGTCTCAGAGTGGATTTCGCCCAAGCAGAGGCACCACAGACATGATTTTCATCGCACGACAACTGCAAGAAAAATGCCGGGAACAAAACCAATCACTATACATGGCCTTCATAGACCTCACCAAAGCCTTCGACTCGGTTAACCGTCAGGCTCTTTGGCTGGTTCTGACCAAGATTGGCTGCCCAGACAAATACATCCGGGTACTGAGACTACTGCATGATAACACGTCAGCCACAGTGCTCAGTGGCAGTGGAGATGAAACAGAACCCTTTAGGGTAGACACAGGTGTAAAACAGGGATGTGTCATCGCTCCAACACTATTCTCCATTTTTGTTGCTGCTATCCTCCATCTCACAAACATACATCTGCCCCAGGGAGTCGAAATAATGTACCGAACCGACGGTCAACTCCTCAACATCAACCGTTTCAGGGCTAAAGGTCAAACCACCACCATATCCATCATGGAGCTGCAGTATGCAGACGATAATGCCCTTGTAGCCCTCTCAGAAGAAGACCTGCAGTGCACTCTGTCTGCCTTTGCGAAGGCATACAAACAGCTTGGTCTTGCCATCAATATAAAGAAAACCCAAATCCTCCACCAACCACCACCAAACAGTAGTGCGCCTGTCCTGCCCCCAAACCTCTCAATTGACAAAATCCGACTGGAAAATGTGGACCACTTCCCATATCTCGGGAGCCTCCTGTCATCTAAAGCTGTCATTGACGATGAAATTCACCACCGCCTCAGCTGTGCCAGCGGGGCCTTCTCAAGGCTGAGGAAGCGAGTCTTCGAGAACCGTGACCTCCAAGCAAAGACCAAAATCCTGGTCTACAAAGCAGTCGTGCTCCCGACCCTTATGTATGGGTCAGAAGCCTGGACCACCTACAGCAGGCACTTAAAGGCACTCGAGACCTACCATCAAAGATGTCTCAGAAAAATCCTCAGGATCAGCTGGGAGGACCGACGCACCAACACCAGCGTCCTGGAGGAGGCTGGCTTGCCCACCATCACTGCCATGATTGCCCGAAACCAACTCAGGTGGACTGGCCATGTAGTCCGCATGCCTGACTCTCGCCTCCCAAAACAACTCCTTTATTCCCAGCTTGTTGAAGGGAAACGGGCCCCGGGAGGTCAAAAGAAGGGATTTAAGGATAACATCAAGGCAAACCTGACAAAGTGTCGCATAGACCTTAAGTCTTGGGAAGTCAAGGCAACAGACAGGACGATGTGGAGAAACCTTGTCTGTGAGGGTGCCGCGCAATATAATGACAACCTCCGCCATGCTGCACAAGACAAGCGCAGACTAAGAAAGGAGAGAGCATCCATCAAACAGGCCCAACCCAAACCCACCACCACTACATTCCCTTGTCCACATTGCCCCAGAATAATCGGGTCCAGAATCGGCCTCCACGCCCACCTGAAGACCCACAAGGACCAGGAAGGAGGACAGTCATACTCGACCACGAGTGACCGCCGATGGGGGGGGGGGGATATATACATATATAAATATGTATGTATGTATATGTGTATATATATATATATATATATGTGTGTGTGTATATATATATATGTGTGGAGTTTGCATGTTCTCCCTGTGACTGCGTGGGTTCCCTCCGGGTACTCCGGCTTCCTCCCACTGCCAAAAACATGCACCTGGGGATAGATTGATTGGCAACACTAAATTGGGCCAATGTGAGTGTGAATTTTGTCTGCCTGTGTTGGCCCTGTGATGAGATGGCGACTTGTTCAGGGTGTACACCGCCTTCTGCCCGATTGTAGCTGAGATAGGCACCAGCGACCCCAAAGGGAATAAGCGGTAGAAAATGGATGGATGGAGAACTCTATAAAAAGGATTTTGCTTCAACGGAACCCCCGCAAACCCCGACAGGGACAAGCGGTCAAAAATGTATCGAAAATGATTAATTAGTATCGCAGTACTACACTAATACCGGTATACCGTACAATCCTAGTTAAAATGAGATTATATTAGCAAACTAACATTAACATGCTAACAGGAGAACAGCTAGCATATTTATTAGTAACAAAATATATTATAATTTGGTTGAAAATAATACAATTACCCAAACTGCTAGGATAAAACATTAGCATGCTAACATTATGTTAACATTGATAACCGTGTAACAGCTAGCATACTTTTAAGATGGCACCAAGTAATGTAATCCATGATTATTAGGTTGAAAAAAGAAAATTTGTTAAAAAATGTTAGCATCCTAATGTTAACGTGCTAATATTAGCATGGTAACAGGAGGACAGCTGGTATACTTTTGAGATTGGTGCCAATGAACAAAATCCATGATTATTATGTTAAAATGTACAACAATTTTAAAAGGTTAGTATAAAGTGTTGCCTTTTTAACATTGACATGGTAGCAGGCGAACAGCTAGCATACTTCTAAGATGGCACCAAGTAACAAAATCCATAATTTTTAGTTTAAAATTTACAAGATTAGCTAAAATGCTCGCATAAATGCTAGCATGCTAGCTAGCATTAGCGTACTAACATCTACTTGCTAACTGGAGAATTGCTCTCCTATTTCTAAGATTGCGACAAGTAACAAAATTCATGATTATTAGGGTAAAAGGTACAAAATGTGTTAACATTAACATGCTATCAGGTGAATAGCTAGCATATTTATTAGATGGCACAAAGTAACAAAATCTATGATAATTTGGTTAAAGATAATGTAATAACCTAAAACGCTAGGATAAAACATTAGCATGCTAACATTATTATGTTAACATCAGCATGGTAATCGTGTAACAGCTAGCATACTTTTAAGATGGCACCAAATAATGAAATCCATGATGGTTATAGGTTGAAAAAAACTAAATTAACTAAAATGTTTTCAAAAAGCGTTAGCATTCTAATGGTAACATGCTAACATTAGCATGGTAAAAGGGGAACAGCTAGGATACTTTTAAGATGGCGCCAAGGGAGAAAATCCTTGATAATTAGGTTGAAAAGTAAAACAATGACTAAAATAATAGCATAAACGTTGCCATTTTAACATTAACATGGTAGCAGGTGAACAGCTAGCATACATACAGGGACCAGTTAAAGTATCACTGATAGTCACACACATTTACCCTCTGCATTTGACCCATCCCCTTTTTGCACCCTCTGGGATGTGAGGGGAGCAGTGAGCAGCAGTGGTGGCTGCGCCCTGCAGTCATTTAGGTGATTTAACCCCCAATTCCAACCCTTGATGCTAAGTGCCAAGCAGGGAAGTAATGGGTCCCATTGTTATAGTCTTTGGTATGACTCGACCGGGGTTTGAACTCACAACCTACCAATCTCAGAGCGGACAATCAAACCACAAGGCCACTGAGCAGCAACTACCAACATTTCTTAAGCCCTTAAAAATATATCCTCACACCTCCTTAAAGGTTTTATATACAAACTCCGTTTCCATTTGAGTTAGGAAATTGTGTTAGATGTAAATATAAACGGAATACAATGACGTGCAAATCCTTTTCAACCCATATTCAATTGAATGCACTACAATGACAAGATATTTGATGTTCAAACTCATAAATTTTTTTTTTTTTTTTTCAAATAATAGTTAACTTAGAATTTCATGGCTGTAACACGTGCCAAATTAGTTGGGAAAGGGCATGTTCACCACTGTGTTACATCACCTTTTCTTTTAACAATACTCAATAAACATTTGGGAACTGAGGAAATTAATTGTTGAAGCTTTGAAAGTGGAATTCTTTCCCATTATTGTTTTATGTATACTTTCTGCTGTTCAACAGTCCGAGGTCTCCACTGTCGTATTTTACACTTCATAATGCGCTACACATTTTCGATGGGAGACAGGTCTGGACTGCGGGCGGGCCAGGAAAGTACCCACACTCTTTTACTTCGAAGTCACGCTGTTGTAACACGTGGCTTGGCATTGTCTTGCTGAAATAAGCAGGGGCGTCCATGATAATGTTGCTTGGATGACAACATATGTTGCTCCAAAACCTGTATGGACCATTCAGCATTAATGGTGCCTTCACAGATGTGTAAGTTACCCATGCCTTGGGCACTGATACACCCCCATACCATCACAGATGCTGGCTTTTGAACTTTGCGCATATAACAATCCGGATGGTTATTTTCCTCTTTGTTCCAGAGGACACCACGTCCACAGTTTCCAAATATAATTTGAAATGTGGACTCATCAGACCACACAACACTTTTCCACTTTGCATCAGTCCATCTTAGATGAGCTCGGGCCCAACGAAGCCAGCGGCGTTTCTGGGTGTTGTTGATAAATGGGCTCTACTTTGCATAATAGAGTTTTAACTTGCACTTATAGATGTAGCGACCAACTGTAGTTACTGACAGCGGTTTTCTGAAGTGTTCCTGAGCCCATGTGGTGATATCCGTCAGAGATCGATGTCGGTTTTTGATACAGTGCAGCCTGAGGGTTCAAAGGTCCGTAATATCATCGCTTACGTGCAGGGATTTCTGCAGATTCTCTGAACCTTTGATGATTTTACGAACCATAGGTGGTAAAATCCCTAAATTCCTTGCAATAGCTCGCTGACAAATGTTGTTCTAAAACTCTTCGACAATTTGCTTACAAAGTGGTGACCCTCGCCCCATACTTGTTTGTGAATTACTTAGCATTTCATGGAAGCTGTTTTTATACCCAATCATGGCACCCACCTGTACCCAATTAGCCTGCACACCTGTGGGATATTCCAAATAAGTGTTTGATGAGCATTCCTCAACTTTATCAGTATTTATTGCCACCTTTCCCAACTTCTTTGTCACGTGTTGCTGGCATCAAATTCAAAAGTTAATGATTATTTGCAAAAAAAAAAATGTTTATCAGTTTGAACATCAAATATGTTGTCTTTGTAGCATATTCAACTGAATATCGGTTGAAACTGATTTGCAAATCATTGTATTCTGTTTATATGTACATCTAACACAATTTCCAAACTCATATGGAAACGGGGTTTGTATAATGCTACCATACACATAATGTTTGCTAACATTAGATTGCTAATGTTAGCAAACTAACATTAACATGCTAACTGGGAAACAGCTAGCATACTTCTACAATGGCGCTGTCACGCCAAATTTCTTCCCCCCTACAAAAACCTTCCTCCCCCCATTTACTTCCGGGGTCATGATTAATACACACGTTTTGTTAACGCTATATTATAAAAATATAATGCTATATTATAAAAATATAACGCTATATCATAAAAATATAACGCTTTATTATAAAAATACAGACGTTTTGTTAACTAACGCTATATTATAAAAAAAATTTAAAAATAATTTACAAACACAAGCTCTGGGATGACGCATTTACTTCCGGGGTCACGTTTCCTCTTATGTCATCCAATAGCTTGTGTTTGTAAATTGTTTTTTAATTTTTTTTTTATAATATTGCGTTAACAAAACGTCTGTATTTTTATAATATAGCGTTAACAAAACGTCTGTATTAATCATGACCCCTGAAGTAAATGGAGGGGAGGCTTTTGTAGGGAGAAGAAATTTGGCGTAACAGTGCCAAGTAACAAAAGCCATGATTATTAGGGTACAAGGTACAAAATCAGTTAAAATACAAGTATAAAAAGTTACCATGTTAATGTTAGCATGCTAACAACATATTAACAGGGGAACAGGTAAGGGGATACTTCTAAAATGGTTTAAAGTAAAGAAATCCATTATTTTTTACTTTGCTTCTTATAACTTTCAGAAAGACAATTTTAGAGAAAAAATACAACCTTAAAAATGATTTTAGGATTTTTAAACACATATACCTTTTTACCTTTTAAATTCCTTCCTCTTCTTTCCTGACAATTTAAATCAATGTTCAAATATTTTTTATTGTAAAGAATAATAAATACATTTTAATTTAATTCTTCATTTTAGCTTGTTTTTTCGATGAAGAATATTTGTGAAATATTTCTTCAAACCTATTATGATTAAAATTCCCAAAAAATATTCTGGCAAATCTAGAAAATCTGTAGAATCAAATTTAAATCTTATTTCAAAGTCGTTTGAATTTATTTTAAAATTTTTGTTTTGGAAAATCTAGAAGAAATAATGATTTGTCTTTGTTAGAAATATAGGTTGGTCCAATTTGTTATATATTATAACAGTGCAGATTGGGTTTTAACCTATTTAAAACATGTCATCAAAATTCTAAAATTAATTTCAATCAGGAAAAATTACTAATGATGTTCCATAAATAATTTTTTTAACTTTTTCAGAAAGATTCCGAATTAGCTAGTTTTTCCTCTTCATTTTTTTTGGTTGAATTTTGAATTTTGAAGAGTCGAAATTGAAGATAAACTATGTTTCAAAATTAAATTTTCTTTTTTTTTCGGGTTTTCTCCTCTTTTAAACCGTTAAATTAAGTGTTTTTTCATCATTCATTCTCTACAAAAAACCTTCCGTAAAAGGAAAAAAAATGTACGACGGAATGACAGACGGAAATACCCTTTTTTTTAATATATAGATTTATTTATTAAAGGTAAATTTAGCAAATTGGATATTTCTGGCAATTCATTTAAGTGTGTATCAAACTGGTAGCCCTTCGCATTAATCTGTAGCCAAGAAGTAGCTCTTGGTTTCAAAAAGGTTGGTGACCCCTGGTCTAAAGTCAACAACAACAAGTGTGTGTCCATGAGAGACAAGAAGGGAGTTTGTTGTGTCTTCGCCGCACTGTCTTTTGAGAGAGGCTCAAAGCCAGGGAAACACTTCGTTAGAATGTTTTGTATGCTAGTGAAAAAACAATTTGCTTTTTACTCTAAATTGTCTATTGCTGGTCCTCCAATTCATCCAGCAGACTGAATTTTTCATAAATTTGTTTTAGTGAATTTTATTTTAAATAAATTGTCTGCATCATTTCATGTAAAACAATAATTTCACAAACATCAAATGCAAAAAATTAAGTGTGGAAAAAAAGGTTTTGTGATCAATCATCCATTTTCTACAACTTGTCCCTCTTCGGGTCGCAGAGGTGCTGGAGACCATCCCATCTGCACTCAAGTGGAAGGCGGGGTACACTCTGGACAAGTTGCCATTTCATCGCAGAGCCAACACAAATAGAGAGACAATGTTCACATTCACAGAGGCACAAATTAACCTCCATAGGCGTGGAAAAAAAAAAAAAAAACTTGAGCGGTGGCAAAGGCATTAAACAAGACAGGGCAGATTCAAAGAGAGACCGGACTGCCTTTGCCTAAAGACAAGAGAGAAAAAAGCATATAAACTTTACTGCAACTTTAGTTCCTGCCGCTAAAAATTATGGTGAATTTTTTACATGAATACTTCGTCTTAATGTCTTAAATTGTTGGACATTGTTCATCATGCTTCTCTTAGGTTCATTTGAAACTATATAACGACACAACATTGTGACTCGTACTGTCCACTAGGAGGCGGGTACATAGGTACACTTTTATTTACTGCCTCCCTGCATTAGTATTTTAATCACACAGAGAACTTTTTACTCTTATCCCTATAATCAGCTGTTTCTCTCTGTGCCTTTCACTCGGACAGAGCTGGGCGAAAAAAGACCTTCGTCAATTTAGACTTGCTCAGTGGCCTTGTGGTTAGAGTGTCCACCCTGAGACCGGAAGGACGTGAGTTCAAACCCCGGCCGAGTCATATAAAAATGGGACCCATTTCCTCCCTGCTTGTCACTCAGGATCAAGGGTTGGAATTGGGAGTTAAATCACTAAATGATTCCAGAGCGCAGCCACCGATGCTGTTCACTGCTCTCCTCACCTCCCAGGGGGTGAACATGGGGATGGGTCAAATGCAGAGTATAATTTCACCACACATAGCGTGTGTGTGAGAGAGACTATCGTTGGGACTTTAACTTCCTTTGCTCAGAACATGTTGCGCAAAGACTGGAGATTGACTTTGATTTTTTCCTTAAATGCTTATATGTTCAGACAGACCTCAATAATTAATCTGTGCTTAATCATGTGGCTATATTGTTGTTTGTTGTACCTTTGAGTAAAATGTTACTGCCTTTAGACAGGACTCCCTTGAAAAAGTTGTTTTAATCTCAACAGGATGTTTTTTTGTTAAAAGGTTTATTAAAAAATAACTGTTGATTGCCAATGTTTACCTGTGCTCCGGCAAAGACATTAACTGTATTCCAATTTGGAGTCTCCAGTCTTCACAGTGTGCGTATTTGGTGTGCTCATGTCATTGTGTTGTGTGAAGGCTGTCACAATTAAACACCTATGAAGATCCTTCGAATTCGGCCATTAAATGCATTGATACTGTACAGTGAATCCAGAAAGTATTCGCACCGCTTCATCTTTTTCAAATTTTCTTACATTATAGCCTTATTCTAAAATGAAATATATGTTTTCCCCCTTAAAATTCTATATACAATAAATAACCCGTAATGTCAAAGTTTAAAGTTAAAAGTTTTGCAAATTTATCAAAAATAAAGAACTAAAAAAAAAATCATATGTACAAAGTCTTAAAAGCCTTCACTCGATACTTTGTTGATGCGCCTTTGGCAAAAATTAGAGACTCAGGTCTTTTTGATTACGGCACACCGTTCTTTGGGCAGTTTCGCTTATTCACCCTTGCCAATTCCTTAGCCGCAGCACCTCTCAAGCTCCATTGGGTTGGATGGAAAGCGTTTTGGTTTTCATCCAGGATGTCTCTGTACATTGCTGCCGTTGCTTTCCCTCTGTCCTGACTAGAATTCCAGGTCCTGCTGCTGAAGAACATCCCCAACAGCATGATGCTGCCACCAACTTGCTTCACTGTAGGGATGGTATTGGTCTGGTGATGAGTTGGTTTCCTCCAAACATGTCTGTCATTCACACCAAAGAGTTTAAGTTTTGCCTCATCAAACCAGATCATTTTGTTTCTCATGGTTTGAGTCTTTCAAGTACATTTTGGCAAACCTTATTTCTGAGAAATGGCTTTTTCCTCTACATGTTCTTTTCTCCATAATAGGGGTTAGTTTTAATTTTCCCGAAGGAATCAATGAAGATCTATCTATCTATCTATCTATCTATCTATCTATCTATCTATCTATCTATCTATCTATCTATCTATCTATCTATCTATCTATCTATCTTTTGTCTGACCACTATCCACAACTGCTATCCATCTATCTATCTATCTATCTATCTATTTACAGTGGGGCAAAATAGTATTTAGTCAGCCACCGATTGTGCAAGTTCTCCCACTCAAAATGATGACAGAGGTTTGTAATTTTCATCATAGGTACACTTCAACTGTAAGAGACAGAATGTGAAAAAAAATCCAGGAATTCACATTGTAGGAATTTTAAAGAATGTATTTGTAAATTATGGTGGAAAAGAAGTATTTGGTCAACCATTCAAAGCTCTCACTGATGGAAGGAGGTTTTGGCTCAAAATCTCACGATACATGGCCCCATTCATTCTTTCCTTAACACGGATCAATCGTCCTGTCTCCTTAGCAGAAAAACAGCCCCAAAGCATGATGTTTCCACCCCCATGCTTCATAGTAGGAATGGTGTTCTTGTGATGCAACTCGGTATTCTTCTTTTTCCAAACACGACGAGTTGAGTTTATACCAAAAAGTTCTATTTGGGTTTCATCCGACCACATGACATTCTCCCAATCCTCTGCTGTATCATCCATGTATCCATTTTGGTATAAACTCAACTCGTCGTGTTTGGAGGAAGAAGAATACTAAGTTGCATCCCAAGAACACCATACCTACTGTGAAGCATGGGGGTGGAAATATCATTCTTTGGGGCTGTTTTTCTGCTAAGGGGACAGGACGATTGATCCGTGTTAAGGAAAGAATGAATGGGGCCATGCATCGTGAGATTTTGAGCCAAAACCTCCTTCCATCAGTGAGAGCTTTGAATGGTTGACCAAATACTTATTTTACACCATAATTTACAACTAAATTCTTTAAAATTCCTACAATGTGAATTCCTGGATTTTTTTTTCACATTCTGTCTCTCACTGTTGAAGTGTACCTATGATAATAATTACAGACCTCCGTCATCATTTTAGGTGGGAGAACTTGCACAATCGGTGCCTGAATAAATACTTTTTGCCCCACTGTATCTATCCATCCATCCATCTATCTATCTATCTATCTATCTATCTATCTATCTATCTGTCTATCTGTCTGTCTGTCTGTCTGTCTGTCTGTCTGTCTGTCTGTCTGTCTGTCTGTCTGTCTGTCTGTCTGTCTGTCTGTCTGTCCGTCCGTCCGTCCGTCCGTCCGTCGTCCGTCCGTCCGTCCGTCCATCCATCTATTCACAGTGGGGAAAAATAGTATTTAGTCAGCCACCGATTGTGCAAGTTCTCCCACTTAAAATGATGACAGAGGTTTGTAATTTTCATCATAGGTACACTTCAACTGTAAGAGACAGAATGTGAAAAAAAATCCAGGAATTCACATTGTTGGAATTTTAAAGAATTTATTTGTAAATTATGGTGGAAAAGAAGTATTTGGTCAACCATTCAAAGCTCTCACTGATGGAAGGAGGTTTTGGCTCAAAATCTCACGATACACGGCCCCATTCATTCTTTCCTTAACACGGATCAATCGTCCTGTCTCCTTAGCAGAAAAACAGCCCCAAAGTATGATGTTTCCACCCCCATGCTTCATAGTAGGAATGGTGTTCTTGTGATGCAACTCGGTATTCTTCTTTTTCCAAACACGACGAGTTGAGTTTATACCAAAAAGTTCTATTTGGGTTTCATCCGACCACATGACATTCTCCCAATCCTCTGCTGTATCATCCATGTATCCATTTTGGTGTAAACTCAACTCGTCGTGTTTGGAGGAAGAAGAATACTAAGTTGCATCCCAAGAACACCATACCTACTGTGAAGCATGGGGGTGGAAATATCATTCTTTGGGGCTGTTTTTCTGCTAAGGGGACAGGACGATTGATCCGTGTTAAGGAAAGAATGAATGGGGCCATGTATCGTGAGATTTTGAGCCAAAACGTCCTTCCATCAGTGAGAGCTTTGAATGGTTGACCAAATACTTATTTTCCACCATAATTTACAACTAAATTCTTTAAAATTCCTACAATGTGAATTCCTGGATTTTTTTTTCACATTCTGTCTCTCACAGTTGAAGTGATAATAATTACAGACCTCTGTCATCATTTTAGGTGGGAGGACTTGCACAATCGGTGCCTGACTAAATACTTTTTGCCCCACTGTATCTATCTATCTATCCATCCATCCATCCATCCGTCTATCTATCTATCTATCTATCTATCCATCTATCTATCTATCTATCTATCTATCTATCTATCTATCTATCTATAAACGGAAAACAATGATTTGCAAATACTTTTCAACGCATATTCAGTTGAATATGTTACAAGACAACATGTTTGATGTTCAAACTGATTAATTTTTAAAATATTTTTGCAAATAATCATTAACTTTAAAATTTGATGCCAGCAACACGAGACAAAGAAGTTGGGAAAGGTGGCAATAAATACTGATAAAGTTGAGGAATACTCATCAAACACTTATTTGGAACATCCCACAGGTGTGCAGGCTAATTGGGAACAGGTGCGTGCTATGATTGGGTATAAAAACAGCTTTCCAAAAAATTCTCAAGTCTTTCACAAGAAAGGATGGGGCAAGGTACACCCCTTTGACCACAACTGCGTGAGCAGATAGTCAAACAGCTTAAGAACAACATTTCTCAAAGTGCAATTGCAAGAAATTTAGGGATTTCAACATCTACGGTCCATAATATCATCAAAAGGTTCAGAGAATCTGGAGAAATCACTCCACTTAAGCGGCATGGCCGGAAACCAACATTGAATGACCGTGACCTTTGATCCCTCAGACGGCACTGTATCAAAAACCGACATCAATCTCTAAAGGATATCACAACATGGGCTCAGGAACACTTCAGAAAACCACTGTCACTAAATACAGTTCGTCGCTACATCTGTAAGTGCAAGTTGAAGCTCTACTATTTAAAGCGAAAGCTATTGATCAACAACATCCAGAAACGCTGCAGGCTTCTCTGGGCCTGCGATCATCTGAGATGGACTGATGCAAAGTGGAAAAGTGTTCTGTGGTCTGACGAGTCCACATTTCAAATAGTTTTTGGAAATATTTGACATTGTGTCATCCGGACCAAAGGGGAAGAAAACCGTCCAGACTGTTTTCGACGCAAAGTTCAAAAGCCAGCATCTTTGATGGTATGGGGGTACATTGGTGCCCAAGGCATGGGTAACTTACACATCTGTGAAGGCACCATTAATGCTGAAAGGCACATACAGGTTTTGGAACAACATATGCTGCCATCTAAGCGCCGTCTTTTTCATGGACGCCCCTGCTTATTTCAGCAAGACAATGCCAAGCCACATTCAGCACGTGTTACAACAGCGTGGCTTTGTAAAAAAAGAGTGCGGGTACTTTCCTGGGCCGCCTGCAATCCAGACCTGTCTCCCATCGAAAATGTGTGGCACATTATGAAGCGTAAAATACGACAGCGGAGACCCCAGACTGTTGGACGACTGAAACTCTACATAAAACAAGATTGGGAAAGAATTCCACTTTCAAAGCTTCAACAATTAGTTTCCTCAGTTCCCAAACGTTTATTAAGACAAATCATTAATAGAAAAGGCGATGCAACAAAGTGGTGAACATGCCCTTTCCCAACTACTTTGGCACGTGTGGCAGCCATGAAATTCTAAGTTAATCATTATTTGAAAAAAAAAAAGAAGTTTATGAGTTTGGACATCAAATATCTTGTCTTTGTAGTGCATTCAATTGAATATGGGTTGAAAAGGATTTGCAAATCATTGTATTTCATCTATATTTACATCTAACACAATTTCCTAACGCTTATGGAAACGGGGTTTGTTTCTATCTATCTATCTATCCATCTATCTATCTATCTATCTATCTATCTATCTATCTATCTATCTATCTATCTATCTATCTATCTATCTATCTATCTATCTATCTATCTATCTATCTATCTATCTATCTATCTATAAAAAGAATACAATGATTTGCAAATCCTTTTCAACGCATATTCAGTTGAATATGCTACAAAGAAACATGTTTGATGTTCAAACTGATTTTTTTTTTTGTGTGCAAATAATCATTAACTTTAAAATTTTATGCCAGCTACACGTGACAAAGAAGTTGGGAAAGGTGGCAATATATACTGATTAAGGTTAGGAATGTTCATCAAACACTTATTTGGAACATCCCACATGTGTGCAGGCTAATTGGGAACAGGTGGGTGCCATGATTGGGTCTTTCACAAAAAAGGATGGGGCGAAGTACACCCCTTTGTCCACAACTGCTATCTACCTATCTATCTATCTATCTATCTATCTATCTATCTATCTATCTATCTATCTATCTATCTATCTATCTATCTATCTATCTATCTATCTATCTATCTATCTATCTATCTATCTAGCTTTTGTCTGACCACTATACTGTACCTTACAGGGCTGATTGGTGGTTTGCTGCAGAGATGGTTACCTTCTGTAAGGTTCCCCTTTCTCCACAGAGAATACCTGCAGCTCTTACACAGTGAACGTTGGGGTTTTCGTCACCTCCTTGACTAGACTAAGATGAATGCAGCAATGTACAGAGACATTCTGAATGAAAAACAGTGCTTCCCATCTAACCCAATTGAGCTAAAAAAGTGCTGCAAAGAGGAATGTCCGAAACTGCCCAAAGATAGGCGTGCCAACCTTCTGGCATCGTATTCAAAATTACTTAAGGCTGTTTTTGCTGCCATAGGTGTATCAACAAAGTATCGATCATAGGCTGTGAATACTTATATACGTATTACATTGTCAATATTGTTTTCTGTTGTCTGTAGAATTTTGGGAACAAAAATGAATTTAGTCTATTTAAACATAACATGTGAAAAAAGGGAAGCGCTGTGAATACTTTCTGGATGCACTGCACTGTAATGGTTTCCGTCTATTGATTGTAGGCATTCTTGTGGTTCAAAAATATGAACTTACAGCACTTTAGCATGTTGTTTTATATGTGTTGTTCAATGAATGCAAATCAGTCATTACACTAATCCAAACTGGTATTGAGGTGAACTGCACCACCTTGTGCAACCATAGCTTTTAAGAGGTCAGCATTTACATGTTCATGGTTCTCTCCCTGTAAAGTGTGGAGTGCCATCTCCTGGTAGGGAAGGAAACCCTTCCCCAAGTAGAGGAGTTCAAGTACCGAGGAGTGTTGTTCACGAGTGGGTGAAGAGTGGATCGGGAGATCGACAGGCGAATCGGTGCGGCGTCTTCAGTAATGCGGATGTTGTACCGATCCGTTGTGGTGAAGAAGGAGCTGAGCCGGAAGGCAAAGCTCTCAATTTACCGGTTGATCTACGTTTCCATCCTCACCTATTGTCATGAGCTTTGGGTCATGACCGAAAGGATAAGATCACGGGTACAAGCGGCCGAAATGAGTTTCCTCCGCCGGGAGGCGGGGCTCTCCCTTAGAGATAATTTGAGAAGCTTTGCCATCCGGGAGAAGCTCAAAGTAAATCCGCTGCTCCTCTACATCAAGAGGAGCCAGATAAGGTGGTCAGGATGCCACCCGAACGCCTCCCTAGGGAGGTATTTAGGGCACGTCAAACCGTTAAGAGGCGACGGGGAAAACCCCGGACACGTTGGGAAGACTATGTCTCCCGGCTGGCCTGGGAACGCCTCGGGATCCCCCGGGAAGAGCTAGACGAAGTGGCCGGGGAGAGGGAAGTCTGGGCTTCCCTGCTTAGGCTGCTGCCCGCGCAACCCCACCTCGGATAAGCGGAAGAAGATGGATAGATGGATGGCATTTACATGTCAGAACAACTGTTAAAATAGGCACTGTTTTAAATACACACCCCTGTGAAAAAAATGCTTTTTGTGCTTTTCTAGTTGCAGGAGAATAAGACATTCCTGTCCATGCTAAACAATGTGCTGACAACAGACGGTTTCTACTTTAGCACTGACTACGACCTGACACACACCCTTCAGCGGCTGGCCAACACCAGCCCTGAATTCCAGGAGATGAGCCTCCTTGAGAGGGTGAGTGATCCAACCAACAACCTTACATACTGCTTTCATTCACTACGATTTTATGTATTAAAGAAAACTGAACAATGGACATTGTTCCTTCTAAGGCACGTGCTTGCACAATTGCTCACTGATGTCCTTCTGCACAGCAAATCTAAGGTTTAAAAGAATTCCAACCTACACTCTAAACAAGAGGAACTCAACAATTAATGATGTACATTTTGCTCTATGAGTGACAGGGGACAACAAACGGTCACAACAGAATGCTGAAAACTTAGACAACTATTGTAACTCCTGCTGTGAAATTTTTAAGAGGAGGAGAAGATGACCCATCAACAATCACTGTGTTGATCAAAACTGATTAGGGTCGGCTGTAAACACGTCAAAACATCAGCAACAAAACTATCCTGCAAAACCGGTCACTTTCTGCCGCAACAAGGCTAGAACAATCTGTTGTATTAACGGCCGCCACTCTCTCTCCCTTGCGTCAACATGCACACACTCGGCTCAGTCACTGATAAGTTGTTGGCCACACAAACAGTCGGACAACTCTAAAACCACACACAAACTGTAACTGCCAGGTCGTTACAATATGATACGGTTTACACACAATGTCTTTAACAGCGTGTCATGTGCGCGTGCTGCTGTTTTCAGAATCAGAACCATTTTCTACTGCTTGTCCCTTTTTCTTGGGTGTCGTGGGGGTGCTGCAGCCTGTCTCAGCTGCATTTGGGCGGAAGGCGGGGTACACCCTGTACAAATCGCCACCTCATCGCAGGGCCAACACAGATAGACAGACAACATTCACACTCACATTCACACACTATGGCCAATTTAGTGTTGTCAATCAACCTATCCCCAGGTGCACGTCTTTGGAGGTGGGAGGAAGCCAGAGTACCTGGAGGGAACCCACGCAGTCACGGGGAGAACATGCAAACTCCACACAGAAAGACATTAAAAGAGCAGAGCTGATGTAACCAGCCACTTCTACACATAGCCACAAACGTAAAACAAACAAAAAAAACAACAACCTGAAACATATACTGTGGTGACCTCTGCGGTGTTCCACGCCATCGTCTGCTGGGGTGCGGGGAGCCAACTCCACCCTCGGCTGTCCGCCCACTCTCGGCCAGTGTCCAGTTCGCATGGATTAGCGAAGATACGTCCAAGAAGACAGAGGTCAGCCAAGATACCGTGAAGCCTCTCCGTCCTGGTGCTCAGCACCAGCTCCGCGACCCTATCTCTTCGTCCGCATGTCCTCCAGTCTCTCCAAAAGTACTCTGGTGTGGCAGAGACCAAGCATCTGGTCTCCATGGCCAAAAGGTTACTGGGAGACAGATCCAGAAGTTCACAAAAAAGCACAGCAGAAGTCACGAAAGTGCCACCCCTTGTCACACAGTCCCAAAGAGTCCGGAACCCAAAGGCAAAAAAAAAAAAAATGCCCCATGTAAACAAGAGGGAAACATCAGCAACACAAAAGGATGACACAGAAGCACAGAGCAGCTGCGCCATCTTGGGAAAGAAATGAATGTTAGCTTATAGCTAATGATTCAGCATAGTTAAAGGCCTACGGGGGTAGCAGGTCCATTCTATGTGTCATACTTGATCATTTTGCGATATTGCCATATTTTTGCTGAAAGGATTTAGTAAAGAAACATCGACAATAAAGTTTGCAACTTTTGGTCACTAATAAAAAAGCCTTGCCTGTACGGGAAGTAGAAGCCGATGTGCGCGTGACGTCACTGGTGTGATGGCTCCTCACATCCGCACATTGATTACAATCATAGCCACCAGCAGCGCGAGCGATTCTGACCGAGAAAGCGACAATTTCCCCATTAATTTGAGCGAGGATGAAAGATTTGTGGATGAGGATGGTAAGAGTGAATGTCCGCTGCAACCAATAACGTCACAAGCACGCGTTATCATTCCGCGACGTTTTCAACAGGACACTTCGCAGGAAATTTAAAATTGCAATTTAGTAAACTATTGGCATGTGTTGCAATTGATAAGATTTTATCATTGATGTATAAACTATCAGACTGCATAGTAGTGGGTTTCAGTAGGCCTTTAAAAGAGGTAAATGCTGCAAGATAGCTGGACAGTACTTTATTGATTCCTTCAGGAGAGTTCCCTCAGGAAAATTAAAACTAACCCTTATTGTGGAGAAAAGAACAGGTACTGTACACCCACACTCCCCAGTCTCGATTTGTGCTTATTCTCGTCATTTATTAATTTTACAAATTTTCTAAAAAAATACAAATAAAACAATTAAATTGTGGAGTCTCGCTCAAGTACTGCCTGACGGTAGGCACCTCACAGGGGAGGAGCCAAAGCATGAAGGAAGAGTGGAACACGCAGGACAACGCCCCAGCCAAGGCTGCATCTTCGAGGGGCGGTACGTACCGCTGTACCTACTCAATCAGCCTGATGTGCCACCAGCTGTGCGGCCGGGTGGTGCCGAGCTCCTAACGTTTCTTCACTCTTTCCCCAATAATGACATCAGAGTGAGATGTCACCACTGGACGTTCCAGCCCACACAGCCACCGCAATCTCAGGTAGCCGCACTACTCCGCCTAACACACAGCTGACTTAACGAGGGAAGGGAACCCCCCCCTCCGTAGACCAAATGGTGATAGACTGCTGTATCCGAGCCTTGCTGCCTGATGCCCGGAAATTTACCTCACAAGTAACCCTTCAACTTTGGACGAGTTTGTGGCCTTATTAGAGAACCACCAAGTGAACATGGAAATGCTGAGAGCCACCCGTATGGAAATGCCCACAGCACCAGTGAAGAGAGGCTATGCCACAACCACCAACAAAGTGCCACTGCCAGCTTCGTCTCTACCCTGACCTCGGGGCCCTACCCCTAACAGTCCCAGCCAGCTCATAACTCGATGCTGGAAGTCGTCTGTTTCAAACTGTCGCGTGTATCGAGGAGCAGAGCTTGGTAACACAGATCATCGGCTGGTGGTGGCTCAGTTTAAGATAAAGCTGTGAGCCAAACAGCACTTCCAGACTCAGCCTCGCCTGGACTCTTCGCTTCTCGGTGATCCCAACAATTCAGCAGACGTTAGATGCCCCATCTGTCGCACTTTCGATAACCTGGCCACTGACAAAGTGAACGACTGGCAGAGCTTTAAGGACCTTGTCATCTATTCAGCTTACAATGTCCTCGGATGCTCTCGACCCTCCCCGAAAAAGCTTGGATATCGGAGAAGACACTTGGCATCATAGAACGGTGGTGCAAGGTTTGGCTTCAAGGTGACCTTAAAGAGTATCGGCAATTGAACCGCCAGCACTATGTGGCTATAGCCGAAGATAGGGAGAATTTCTGACAATCAGAAGCGAAACTCTTAGAGTCTGGGCCACTAACAACAACATCTTTGTCTTCAGTCTACTGCATCAAGCATGTGATGGCCCTGGCATCAGGACAGCTCTGGTAAAAGATTCTGATGGCTGATTCTGGGGTCCATAGTGACGTTCAACAAGGACCTAAAGCAGAAATCATCCGCAGAAGAGCCTTAGCTGCATCAGCTCTGCAGTCTCTCTGGAAACAACTCCAGTTCGCGGGACAACGCTCCAAATGTACAACTCTGCAGTACTCTCCATCCTGCTGTATGCCTCTGAGACCTGGCCCTTGAACAGGACAATGGCGGCATGAATCGATGGCTTTGATACCAGGGCTCTCAGAACCATCGAGAACATCAGGTGGTCCCAGCAGGTTTCCAACTAAGTGCTTGGAGCCTCCACACGCATCCTGCCTGTCTGTGCAACATTCTCTGACATCCTCTTGACCATCCGACAAGAGCCATTGTCTAGTTAGACCCGAGGGCCGCAGGACGGAGAAGACCAAGAGGCAAACCCCGCACCTGATGGCTCGACGTCATTGCAGGTGACCTCCAACTATACAGATTTACTTTGGAAGATGTAACACAGCTGGCACAAGTCCGTCAGCTCTGGAAAAAAAATGGTTAATCTGGTCGGCTCAACGCACAGGGAGGGACGCACGTTTCCCCTTCGCAGGAGCCCTAAAGAAGCAAGAAGACTGTGTGGTTTGTTAGTATAGAACGGATGTGATAGTTGTTTTTGTTGGGGACGGGATCCTGTACCCTGTTTAAAGGGATGCTTCTGCAAGGGCTATTGGATGGGGATTGCGGTGCGGCCCACAGATTTGTTTTTCTTTCTTTGCATCAGCAAAGCGTACTTTTTTTTAGTTTTACCACAAATTTGCATTTTTGTACAGTGTTTATTTGCATCTTTTTGCTATGACTAAATAATATACCAGTAATATTTGTAGCAGGAAGCAAACATATCCTTTTCAGTGTTTCCCCCAATTAGTTAAGGTGGCGTCTCTCCAGGGGAAAGGGTGTGTCGCCCGGGACAGGCGGACGGACGGGAAAGGAGCTGGGTGGATGTTAGGAACAGTGTGATTTGGCCTGTCGCTACCATCACGTCTCCATCACATCGCTGCCGGCCTACTGTTGAAGTAGGCAGGCTTTGTTGCATGAAGAAGAGGAGAGAGGAGAGACTGTTCGTCCCTGAACACCATGGAGTTCATGTAGGCTTTATGATGCAGTTATATTATTATATCAACTATTACAGACAGAAACTCTTACTTTAACATAATGTCCTTTATTCCTGCTTCAACACAGAAAAAGGTAAAGTGAAATAACAGTTGTTAACTGTAGGTCAATAATGCTTGTCTTTCTCTCAGACACACAGGGCTTTGCTTTCCGTAACACACACATGATCTACATTTACTCGTTAAAAAATTAAAATACAGATATTTGCATCCTTTAGATAACCTGACTCTCTCCAGACCCTTGTAGTTTGCTGAGCTAAATGTGTGATGCTCAGCGAACGACAAGGATCTGGCGAGAGTAAGGTTATCCTTTCGATGCATTAAAAATAAGCTGAGTAAATCAAACATCTTAAATAGATTGTATTTTACACCCTCTCAATTGTTTAAAATGGGTACAGTAGATAGCAAGTTATGTGTAAAATGTCAGTCAGCTGAAGGAACTCTAATAGATTAACTATAGAAATGTCAAAGGATATGAGTTGTGCCTGTTGTGAGTAGGGCTGCAACTAACGATTAATTTGATAATCGATTAATCTGTCGATCATTACTTTTATTAATCGATGAATAATCGGATAAAAAAGACAAACTACATTTCTATCCTTTCCAATACTTTATTTTAAAAAAACGCATACTGGCACTATGTCCTTTCGACTTGCCAAACATAACAATAACAAGGCAAGTGTTAAATTTTTTTTTTTTTTTTTATAAAGAGCACAATTGTCCTGCACAATAGCAATAATTTTGCTTAGGGGAATTTCAAACCTGCCTACTACCTATTCCAATTGTTCTGCAATGTTGGATGCTGAATGTCTTTCCTCTAGTGGCATGGTCGTAAGGCAGATTGACTTCATGTTCCATTCGTCTCCATTGTAGTGGCATGTATTGCCGAGGTAGGCTTCCGTGGCTACACTTGTCCACACATCAGTGATCAAAACAATTTTGCTCTGGGTGGCTTTAATGTCAGTTTACACAGCTTGAAATGTCTGCTCATACTTCCTCTCCATCAGTTTCGTAAAATAGGTCCTCGAGGGAAGAGTGTAACCAGGGTTGAGGACGTAAATCATTTTTCTGAAACCGTCAACCACCACCATTGATAGTCGCCTCATGTCAGTTACCAACATATTCAGGATAGCGACAGTCAGTGCAGCCGCTTGCTTTGGTGTGCACACCTTCCTTTGTACAAAGTCGCTAATGCTGGCTTGTTTCTTTCCGAAATGAGAGAAACCATATCATGAACGTACATAGTAGCAACATTTACATGTAACTCAATACATACCCAGTTGATTTATTTAATAATTTCTGATGTAAAAGGCACATTTTTTCATATCACTGCTGCCTAGTTTTTCTTGTGATATTGTTATTTTTACTGTTATATTTTTATTCTTCTGTTGCTTTTTTATTTTTATTCTTATTGTAATAGTTTCTTTTTTCCCCCCCATTTAAACCCCCGTTAATTACTTTTTAAATTCGATGTCAATTCTGTACACTGCTGCTGGAATTTAAATGTTCCTGAGGAAACAGATAAAAGTACTATCTATCTATCTATCTATCTATCTATCTATCTATCTATCTATCTATCTATCTATCTATCTATCTATCTATCTATCTATCTATCTATCTATCTATCTATCTATCTAATTACACCACCACAATATAAAAACAAGCTTAATGAAATAAATGGACATTGGGGATGCAGCATACAACAATAATACCCCAGAAATGTAACTCATCAGAACTGGGTCAGATAATGTACACGTTTCTGTTCTGAATAATAAAGGATTCATTTTAGGCTGCCTGTGAATATCCATCATCATCTTCCGCTTATCCGAGGTCGGGTCGCGGGGGCAGCAGCCTAAGCAGGGAAGCCCAGACTTCCCTATCTCCAGCCATTTCGTCTAGCTCTTCCCGGGGGATCCCGAGGCGTTCCCAGGCCAGCCGGGAGGCATAGTCTTTCCAACGTGTCCTGGGTCTTCCCCGTGGCCTCCTACCAGCTGGACGTGCCCTAAACACATCCCTAGGGAGGCGTTCGGGTGGCATCCTGACCAGATGCCCGAACCACCTCATCTGGCTCCTCTCGATGTGGAGGAGCAGCGGCTTTACGTTGAGCTCTTCCCGGATGGCAGAGCTTCTCACCTTATCTCTAAGGGAGAGCCCCGCCACCCGGCGGAGGAAACCCATTTCGGCCGCTTGTACCCGTGATCTTATCCTTTCGGTCATGACCCAAAGCTCATGACCATAGGTGAGGATGGGAACGTAGATCGACCGGTAAATTGAGAGCTTTGCCTTCCGGCTCAGCTCCTTCTTCACCACAACGGATCGATACAACGTCCGCATTACTGAAGACGCCGCACCGATCCGCCTGTCGATCTCACGATCCACTCTTCCCCCACTCGTGAACAAGACTCCTAGGTACTTGAACTCCTCCACTTGGGGCAGGGTCTCCTCCCCAACCCGGAGATGGCACTCCACCCTTTTCCGGGCGAGAATAATAGAATGAAATATTCCAGCACCTTCATAACATTCATTTTACTAAAGCGTCACTCAAATATTATATAGCTTCATCGGGTCAGGCTACATTGATCTATTATGAAACCAACCTGAGATATTTCTGTCCGTTTATTGCCGTTAACAACATATTAAAAACACACAAGATGGACACAACGGATCAATGTACTCGGACTATGGAATTAAAAAGTTACTTACCGTGAGTTCTCTTCATCCATGGCTCCTCTTCAGGTGCTGCCGAAGCAATGTTGTCCTTCCTGCCACGTACGCGAGGTCAATGCTGCTCGTTTTGCAGGAAATGTCGTCTTTGAAAACTTTAAAGTAAAGTGTTCCGACACTTTTAACGACTTAGATCGTACAATTTTATAACCTCGCGATGTTTCTCCGCTGAACTATCCGTACTGTTTCCCTCCGCCATTTTTCGAACGTTTCCACAAAGGAGACGGCGTGGTCACGTGAGCTGCACATGACACATCATTGGCTGGCTCACTGCTACCTCATGAGACGTAGGCTCAGCGCCCCCCTGGCGCTGTTTTGTACTGTTTTTGTACTTATTTTGATTAGTGTTTTTAGCTGTTTGTAAATGTTGCAGTTTATAAATAAAGGTTTAGGGGAAGAAAAAAAAAAAAAAAAAAATCTCCGCGCATGCGCATTGCATACATCCAACGAATCGATGACTAAATGAATCGCCAACTTTTTTTATAATCGATTTTAATTTATTTAATCGATTAGTTGTTGCAGCCCTACTTGTGAGAATTGTCAAGTTTGTCCATCATAGGCCACTGCAGGGCATGTGATGTGTGTCACCAGACCTGCTCATGTTTGCTGAGTTAGCTCATGTGTTGAAGTGCAGAGTGGAGACGGTCGAGTGAGTCGTGTATGAAACAAGCTCAGCTTCCTCGTTAACATGACATGATGTCACCAAATAATCAAATCAAATCAAATCGACTTTGTTCATAAAGCACATTTAAAATTTACCACAGGGGTAGCCAAAGTGCTGTACAATGGGCAGGTTAAAAGATACTAGGAGAACCAAGCAAACAACTCAACACAAACAGAACATGATAAAAAATAAATAAATAAAACAAAACATAAAAACAGGTTCACAGCAGGTGTATATTGGGGTGCCATTGCAGGATGGATATCACTCAGTGTTAAAAGCCAAGGAATAAAAGTACGTTTTTAAGAGAGATTTAAAAACAGGAAGAGAGGAGGCTTGTCTAACACTCAGAGGTAGGTTGTTCCAGAGCTTGGGAGCTGCAGCGGCGAAAGCTCTGTCACCTCTGCTGATTTGTTTTTCGAATTTAAAATCTGAGTCGAACTTTACCCCCAGGTTTGTGACACAGTCGCTGAGATACGGTCAACGGGGGGAGTAGGTAAAGCGCAAATAGGATTGGGGTAAGGATTGAGCCCTGGGGGACCCCGTGTTGTAGAGGAGCTGTGGAAGACATAAAACGGTCTATTTTTACACAAAAACTCCTGTCGGCTAGGTAAGACCGGAACCAGTTGAGGGTGGCGCCCTTAATACCCACACAGTTCTCAAGACGAGTGATTAACGCAGCAGACAGATCTAAAAGCACAAGGACGACATATTTACCAGAATCAGTTGACAGGAGGATATCGTTAAAAACTTTTAGAAGCGCTGACTCTGTGCTGTGGAGGGCTTTAAAACCGGACCAGATCAGCTCAGTGATACCATTATCCTCTAAGAAGGGCAACAACTGACTGTAGACAACCTTCTCTAATATTTTGGAAATGTATGGAAGATTAGCGATAGGTCTAAGGTTAGAAAGGAGAGAGAGTCGAGGCTTGGTTTTTTAAAGGCCTACTGAAATTAGATTTTCTTATTTAAAAGGGAATAGCAGGTCCATTCTATGTGTCATACTTGATCATTTCACGATATTGCCATATTTTTGCTGAAAGGATTTAGTAGAGAAAATCGACGATAAAGTTCGCCACTTTTGATACTTCCTAAAAAAGCCTCGCCTTTACCGGAAGTCACAGACGTGTGGGGGCTCCTCACATATTCACATTGATTTTAATGTGAGCCTCCAACAAAAACAGTTATTCGGACCGAGAAAACGACAATTTCCCCATTAATTTGAGCGAGGATGAAAGATTCGTGTTTGACGATATTGATAGCGACGGACTAGAAAAAAAAAACGAGTTTAAAAAAAACAAAATAGCATTGGGACGTATTCCGATGTTTTTAAACACATTTACTAGGATAATTCTGTGAAATCCCTTATCTTTCTATTGTGTTGCTAGTGTTTTAGTGAGTTTAATATTACCTGATAGTCGGAGGGGTTTGTCCACGGTTGTCTTGACACCAATGTCTCATGGGTGTCGACCGCAGCTGTACGGACACAAGCTCAGCTGATATCCGGTAAGTGGCGACTTTTTAACCACAATTTTCTCACCGAAACCTGCTGGTCGACATTTGGTAGGATCCATGGTGGCTTGACCGCCCTCTGATCCATAGTAAAGTTTCAGCTCTGGGAATTTTAAACAAGGAATCACCGTGTGTTTGTGTGCCTAAAGGCTAAAGCATCCCAACTCCATATTCCTACTGTGACTTCTTCAATATTAATTGAACAAATTGCAAAAGATTCAGCAACACAGATATTCAAAATACTGTGTAATTATGCCGTTAAAGCAGACGACTTTTACCTGTGTGTGTGCGTAGCGCTCATACTTCCTAAAAACCTGTGACGTCCTGCGTACACGTCATCATTACACAACGTTTCCAAGACGAAACTCCCGGAAATTTAAAACTGTAATTTAGTAAACTAAAAAAGCCGTATTGGCATGTGTTGCAATGTTAATATTTCATCATTGATGTATAAACTATCAGACTGCGTGGTGGGTAGTAGTGGGTTTCAGTAGGCCTTTAAGTAGAGGTCGTACCACTGCATGTTTAAACTCTACTGGAACTATTCCAGAATAGAGGCTACTATTGATAATGTTAAGGACACTTGATCCAATAGTAGCAAGTACCTCCTTAAACAGGCGAGGTGGGAGGGCATCTGCAGGAGAACTAGAGGGCTTCATATGACTAACTGTGTCATTTAAAAAAGAAAAGGACACCATCTCAAACTGATGGAAAACAGAAGAGAAATGCAGAGGAAGAGAAGGGTCATATGAAGGCTGGGATAAACTGGCTCTAGTTGACACAATTTTGTCAGTGACAAAATGGAGACAATTTTCACAGAATTCCAAAGAAGCATCAAAACCAACAGATTCGGGAGCATCAATGACAATGTTAATAGTTTTGAACAGAACTCTGGGGTTGTTACAGTTAGAAGATATAATCTGAGATAGATATATACTCATCTCTGCTTTTACAGTAATCTGAAAGGAAAGCAGGCTTTCTTTAAAAATGGCAAAGGACACATGCAGCCTGTCCTTTTTCTGCTCTCCAACATTCGCGCCTGGCTTCACGAGTGACGTCATTCAACCAGGGCTGAGGCGTGGCTTAGAGCGGCGGCACTTGAAATGAGCGATCGTGTCCAGTGTTTGTAGACAAATAGAGTTGAACCCAGAAACCAACTCTTCAGTATTTGGACATACAGAGGCTGCAGAATTATCATCACAAAGAGTTGAAAAAATGGAGGAAAACAGAGCACGACACGACTAATTAATCAAGAACGTTGAGGCGGAGCGCACAATTTAACTGGACACTGAGTGGGAATATCAAACAGGATCGGCATATGATCAGAAAACACTACAAATGTCCAAATTAAAAACACACAAACCATACGAGAGCACTAAATCGAGTGTATGGCCGCGTTCATGTGTGGAACCACACACAGACTGTACAAAGTTAAAAGAGTCAATGACATTCAGGAAGCTCCTGGATAAAGGTTCATCTGGGCAGCAGGTGTGAATATTAAAATCACCAACAATTAGGACACGATCATATTTGGGTAAGATTGCCGGGCCCTTTCCCACACACGTCCCGCGGAAAAATGGACAGAGGCCGGCCCCCCATGTAACCGTTGCAAAAGTTCCGGCACCATGGAGGCGGGAACCACTACTTGAACGGTGGCAGGCAGTGTTGTACGACACAACAATCCCTCCTTAACTGACAACCGGTGAAACCCAGTCTAATACTTTCTTACACCGGCGGAAGACCCGTGGGGGTGTCTGCGAGGCAGACGGGGAACGCCCTGTTCCAGCCAATCCAGAAACCATGTCTGCCTGCCCTCCGTCTGTGGACAGACAGCCATCTGATGCCCCCACGGAAGCCACTATGTGCAGTCCTGCTGCTGTAGTGTCTGGCTCAATGGGCTCAGGAGTCGCCAGCCGACGGGACAGCGCATCAGCGTTTTTATAGCGGTAGCCATCTTTGTGCACCATGTGCGTCCAAGTCGAAAGGATCCAGCACCCACCTGCTTCTTCCTCCGGTGGGGTCATTATCAATAGCCATGTGTCTGAGGCCCAACAGAGGGCGATGGCCAGTGATGATGGAGAACGCCGACATTCCCACCTAATGTATGAACTCATGCACCACCCACACTGCAGGTCATAGTTCTCTGTTAAACGTAGACCATCTTTTCTGTGTGTGTGTGAGGACCTGGCTGGCGTAGGCTACTACTCTCTTCAGACCACCATCCTCCTAGGCTAGCACTGCTCCAACAGCCTCTTTAGAAGCGTCTGTGTACACTTTAAAAGAAAGTGAAAAGTTAGGCAGTGTAACAACTGGTGAGGTGGTGTGTACGTCCTTGAGGTGAGTGAAAGCAGCATCGCAGTCAGCTGACCACTCAAAGGGCACATTTTCCCCTGCCAGGCGATTCAGTGGCACAGCACAGGCCCACAAAAGCCCTGACTTCTGAGGGGTTGGCCATGTTCTCACCTTATCAGTGTTTCTTGGGTCAGGCAGGAGACTACATCTAGAGACTACATGGCCGAGAAATACCACGTGGTCTTGGGCAAAGTGGAACTTTCGGGGATTTAGTTTTAGACCTGCTAACTAGATTCTGGACAGGACTTCCTCCAGGTGTACGAGGTGGTCCTCGAATGTACGGCTATAAATTAATATGTCGTCCAAGTACACCATACAAATGTGCCACGGCAGACCCTTAAGGATGAGCTCCATCATGCGCTGAAAGCTGGCCAGAGAGTTAGTCAGACCCATAGGCATGGCCCGCCACTGATCCGTCTCTTCCAGCTCGAGATACTTAGCCTTCAACGGCGGGTCCAGACCGGCCAGAAAGCGCCGTAACTTCTCCTCTCTCTGCGCAATGGCTCCATAATCCGGGAACTCCTCAGTGACCAGCCGGGTCACGTCTGCAGCAAACACCTCCAAGCGATATGCTGGCCCTGAAGCGGTCCATTAATTGTCTCTGTCCAAAAGCTGCCCCCAGTCTCTCTTTAACTGCAGCATAGTCTGATTTAGTCCCATCCAGAAGTCTGTCCCACAGCAGAAAAGCTGACTTACTGAGACGAGTTGGGGGAATCCTCACCAGCTCCTCATTGCAGGTGTGGCCGGCTAAACGCTGTTGCGCTAACGGCTACTTCCAATTGCCTCGCCCAGCTGAGGAAACTGTGGCTCCCGTCGCCGGTGAAGGGAGTGTGCAGGTCCACTTTGACATTCATGCCGTGTGTTTGTCAAACAGCGGCCTGCCGAGCTTAAAAGGGTCCTCGTCACCACACCACATGTTTGCAATATAGTTTAGCGGCTAACTATACTAGTGCAGCTATCTGGAAACTCACGAGTCCCATGTAACACTTTCTTCTTTGGTTTTCAAAACAGCGGTTAATCCCACCGCTGCCACCAATGTAGCAGAGTGTCCTGGGTTCGCCTATACTGTGTATCTATTTAATAAAATACAAACCCCGTTTCCATATGAGTTGGGAAATTGTGTTCGATGTAAATATAAATAGAATACAATGATTTGCAAATTATTTTCATCCCATATTCAGTTGAATGCACTACAAAGACAAGATATTTGATGTTCAAACTCATAAACTTAATTTTTTTTTTTGCAAATAATAATTAACTTAGAATTTCCTGGCTGCAACGCGTGCCAAAGTAGTTGGGAAAGGGCATGTTCTCCACTGTGTTACATCACCTTTTGTTTTAACAACACTCAATAAACGTTTAAAAACTAAGAAAACTAATTGTTGAAGCTATGAAAGTGGAATTCTTTCCCATTCTTGTTTTATGTAGAGTTTCAGTCGTTCCAACTGTCGTAATTTACGCGTCATAATGCGCCACACATTTTCGATGGGAGACAGGTCTGGACCGCACTCTTTTACTACGAAGCCACGCTGTTGTAACACGTGGCTTGGCATTGTCTTGCTGAAATAAGCAGGGGCGTCCATGATAACGTTGCTTGGATGACAACATATGTTGCTCCAAAACCTGTATGTACCTTTCAGCATTAATAGTGCCTTCACAGATGTGTAAGTTACCCATGCCTTGGGGACTAATACACCCCCATACCATCACAGATGCTGGATTTTGAACTTTGCGCCTATAACAATCCGGATGGTTATTTTCCTCTTTGTTCCGGAGGACACCACGTCCACAGTTTCCAAATCTAATTGTAATGTGGACTCGTCTGACCACACAACACTTTTCCACTTTGCATGAGTCCATCTTAGATGAGCTCAGACCCAGCGAAGCGGGCGGCGTTTCTGGGGGCTGTTAATAAATGGGTTTGGCTTTGCATAGTAGAGTTTTAACTTGCACTTACAGATGTAGCGACCAACTGTAGTTACTGACAGTGGTTTTCTGAAGTGTTCCTGAGCCCATGTGGTGATATCCTTTACACAATGATGTCGGTTTTTGATGCAGTACCGCCTGAGGGATCAAAGGTCAGTAATATCATCGCTTACGTGCAGTCATTTCTCCAGATTCTCTGAACCTTTTGATGATCTTACGGACCGTAGATGGTAACATCCTAAATTCTTTGCCATAGCTCGATGAGAAATGTTATTCTAAAACTGTTCGACAATTTGCTTACAAAGTGGTGACCCTCGCCCCATCCTTGTTTGTGAATTACTGAGTATTTCATTGAAGCTGCTTTTATACCCAATCATGGCACCCACCTGTACCCAATTAGCCTGCACACCTGTGGGTTGTTCCAAATAAGTGTTTGATGAGCATTCCTCAACTTTATCAGTATTTATTGCCACCTTTCCCAACTTCTTTGTATCGTGTTGCTGGCATCAATTCTAAAGTTAATGATTAGCAAAAAAAAAAAAATGTTTATCAGTTTGCACATCAAATATGTTGTCTTTGTAGCATATTCAACTGAATATCGGTTGAAAATGATTTGCAAATCATTGTCTTCCGTTTATATTTACATCCAACACAATTTCCCAACTCATATGGAAACGGGGTTTGTAATAAACGGGAAACATTAGAGCAGGTCCGGTAACTACCGCTTCTTTTAATGTTATTAATAGAATTCTATTAATGTTTCGCCTGTGTAAAAAAAAAAAAAGGCAACTATAATGTACAAATATATAAGTATTAAGGGGTTGCAGAGGTATTGTGCACATTGCTAAAAAATACACTGGGTTCATCTTAACCTTCCTCAAGGTTTGGTGGAAACTTTAGTAATTTTTTGGCATTTTCCAACAAATCAACAGACATGACAAGCCATGGGGTTCCATCCATCCATCCATTTCTACCACTTGTCCCTTTTGGGGTCGTGGGGTTTTTCTTAATTAAATATATTTTTGTTACAATACATTTACAGGTTTATCCAAAAGTGAAAGACAGGATGTCTCACTGATTTTCTCTTGCTTCTTGTGTTTTAGGCCGATCAGAGGTTTGTCTGGAATGCAAATCTCCTCAGAGAGCTGGCAGCACAGCCAGAGGTAACGTAGCTGCCATCTCTTGAGATGGCACTAGCTTTCTTTTAAATGGATAATCGAAATCACTTTTTTTTTAAATTTTCACACATGCAATTTATAGATCAGACATCAAAATGTGAAATGACACAACCAAACTGCGCACCTGTGGCTATTTTCTGAACTCTGCTTAGTTTGTATTGCCCCTCAGCACATTCTAGAAATAAGACTTATAAATTAATAATAAGTATAAATGCTTGATATTGGCGTTTTTTTCTGACTATCTCATATTGATACTGTCGAACACTTAATTTTATGTACTTGTATTAATTGATATATGCATCAGCTCTTCCCTCCAGGAATTTGTCATGTTGCAAATGCACCAATCCACGCAAATTCAACCAATTCCTGTGAATTTATGCGCCACATTGCAACCTTGTCCAATGCCCTCAACGTTTTTGTCAATCAGCTTAATTTTCTGCATTAAGATTTGTCTTTAAGTTGTGTAGACAAAGCAGGAATGCCAACATGTAATGATTTCTCAACTCTTTATTGCTCAAACTGCTTAACTGTCCTCCAATGCAAATCAGACCAGTCTATAGCACTAAGCCACTAAGTATGGAAGTTAATTTGTGTCTTTATTGAGAAAGCTTTCTTTTAACACTGAATTTATGTATGTGATTTTTTTTCCTTTGAATTTTGTGAAGTGAATTTGTATACATCAAATTATGCTTACAATTTCATTGAAAATAATTTCAGTGTTTTAAAATGCAGTGTATAAAAGTTCACTGTCGAAAAAGGTACTTGTTCAAAAAGCAAGACTTTCTTCCAGTAAATTAAATCTGAAGCAATTGATCAGTAATCAGGGATTTTTCAGAACTGGGAAACATGCTGGCTTGATTGTGCAGGGTGAGTGGAGTGTGTGGATGTTTTAACTATACGTATCGGATTAGAAATGTGGGATATGCAGACATTTCTATATTTTCCTAAATGGGTAGAAGTTCCTGGAAATTCTGTTTGATCAGGGAATGTTTAAAACCAGGAAACATGCTGGTTTTAATGTCCACTGTGGATGTTGGAACAGTTCAAATCGGTTTAGAAATTCGGATATGGAGAGGTTTGTATATTGCCCATTCATTTTTAAAGGGGAAAATGTCTGGTAATAAGAGCATTTTCAGAACCAGGAAACATGCTGGCTTAAATGTCCAGGGTGAGTGGAATGTGTGGATGTTATAACTGTTCAAATCGGATGAGACATGTGAGATATGCAATCGATTGTATATTTCCCATTCATTGTCAGTGGGGGGAACATTACCGGAACTTCCGGGAAATCCAGGACTTTTTTGAAAATATTGACTGTAGCACCACTGTCCAAGATTATATGAATGGCTTAGTGTTGTAACTTTTTGAATCCATTTAAAAATATTGACGTAGTAACAGTTGGAATTGAGAATGGGTTTTTCAGAATTTCTGGATTTTTGGAAAAATCCGGAATGTTTATCAAAAATAAAATTGCAATTTTTGTTGTCCTGATTCTGTGAAATATTCTGATGGTGGTATTGTTGGAAATGGTTGAAAAATGTGACTGTGAAATCTTTCCAGCAAAAGGTGAAAATAGGGCTTTGGAAAACATGGAACCCTGGGAAGTCCTGGAATTTTTTGGAACCTGGAAATTTGCTGGTTTCAATTACCAGGATGCGTGAAATGTGTTGAAGTAGAATGGTTTGATTTGGTTGAAAAAAAATGTGACAACAAACACGGCGAAACATAAACGCAAAGGGCAAAAAAACATTCAGATATTCGGTAGAATCTCACTGGTCTGCAGAACTTCGTTGTAGAAATCTGCCTCCGTCTGACACTTTTTTGCTCTGTAAACAAGACCCGCCCACTCTGCCACACTCTGTTTTTGTTCCCAGGACTTCGTATGTCACTCAAAAGTGTAGATTCAAACCATTGGAATCATTAATTTTAATTATGTTGTATTATGCCCCGTTAACTGCTTTTTACATGCTGTTTTGAAAGACCCGTGTCACGTGACTTCCAACTTGACACCTCATTGGCTGGTTCCAAGACAGGATCGATTGCTTCGGTCTTAATTTACCCGAAATGAATCTTGCTTTTTGAAGCAGCAAATTTTTCCAATGCTGTTTTTTTTACACCGAATTTTTATGCACTACATTTTAAAATACTGAATTTGTTTTCAATGAAACAGTCCACAAAACTAATGTGTGTAAATATATGTGTAAATGTGTTGTTGTACATTGTTTAAGATGTACAAACACTTTTGAAGCGTAATCCATACACAGATAATGCAATAAGCGGGCGACAGAGGACCTTTGGTGGTGTTTCTTTTTATAATTATAGTTTAATATCAATTAATCAATCAATCAATCAATGTTTATTTATATAGCCCCAAATCACAAATGTCTCAAAGGACTGCACAAATCATTACGACTAAAACATCCTCAGAAGAACCCACAAAAGGGCAAGGAAAACTCACACCCAGTGGGCAGGGAGAATTCACATCCAGTGGGACGCCAGTGTCACTGCTGACTATGAGAAACCTTGGAGAGGACCTCAAGCAATGGATGTCGAGCGGGTCTGACATGATACTGTGAAAGTTCAATCCATAGTGGCTCCAACACAGCCGCGAGAGTTAAGTTCAAGCGGATCCAAGACAGCAGCGAGAGTCCCGTCCACAGGAAACCATCTCAAGCGGAGGCGGATCAGCAGCGTAGAGATGTCCCCAACCGATACACAGGCGAGCGGTGTATCCTGGGTCCCGACGAGCGGTCCATCCTGGGTCTTGACTCTGGACAGCTAGTACATCATCCATGGTCATCGGACAGGACCCCCTCCACAAGGGAGGGGGGGACATAGGAGAAAAAAGAAAAGAAGCGGCAGATCAACTGGTCTAAAAAGGAGGTCTATTTAAAGGCTAGAGTATACAGATGAGTTTTAAGGTGAGACTTAAATGCTTCTACTGATGTAGCATCTCGAACTGTTACCGGGAGGGCATTCCAGAGTAATGGAGCCCGAACGGAAAACGCTCTATAGCCCGCAGACTTTTTTTGGGCTCTAGGAATCGCTAATAAGCCGCAGTCTTTTGAACGCAGATTTCTTGCCGGGACATATGGTACAATACAATCGGCAAGATAGGCTGGAGCTAGACCGTGTAGTATTTTATACGTAATTAGTAAAACCTTAAAGTCACATCTTAAGTGCACAGGAAGCCAGTGCAGGTGAGCCAGTACAGGCATAATATGATCAAACTTTCTTGTTCTTGTCAAAAGTCTAGCAGCCGCATTTTGTACCAACTGTAATCTTTTAATGCTAGACATGGGGAGACCCGAAAATAATACGTTACAGTAATCGAGACGAGACGTAACAAACGCATGGATAATGATCTCGGCGTCTTTAGTGGACAAAATGGAGCAAATTTTTGCGATATTACGGAGATGAAAGAAGGCCGTTTTAGTAACGCTTTTAATGTGTGACTCAAAGGAGAGAGTTGGGTCGAAGATAATACCCATATTTTTTACCGAGTCACCTTGTTTTATTATTTGGTTGTCAAATGTTAAAGTTGTATTAAATAGAGGGCGGTGTCTAGCAGGACCGATAATCAGCATTTCCGTTTTTTTGGCGTTAAGTTGCAAAAAATTAGCGGACATCCATTCTTTAATTTCATTAAGACACGCTTCCAACTGACTACAGTCCGGCGTGTTGGTCAGCTTTAGGGGCATGTAGAGTTGGGTGTCATCAGCATAGCAGTGAAAGCTAATACCGTATTTGCGTATGACGTCACGTCATGTAGAAAGCCCATATTATAGGTAGTGGGCTGTTTTAAGGAGTTGTTGATAAAATTATTCGTAGTAGCAATATTAATAATGTTGCGTTTATTATGCGCAGTGTACTTAAAATAACTACGACCATATCTAGGAATTGATATGACGGGAATTTTCAGATTGTCTACTTGGTGCTGCGATAAACTGAACGCATCTTAATTTGCCACCTCAGTAGAACGCATGTCTAACTCTGACGTAGTCATAGTCATAGCAGAAAAAACATTTTGTGGGTTGTGTATTAATCTACGAAAATTGCTATGTGTACAGGGATCATCCAGCCTGGCGCTGGCTAGTTCTAACTTAACTGTCTCCATACCCAGGCTAGCAGGCTCTGTAATTGCCTGTGATCGGGCTTGCTCTAGTGCAGTTAGTCAAATGTGGCTCAATGCGAAATCTATGTTCCGAGACAAGAGGATAGCGCCTTCCTGGTTAGGGTGAAGGCCGTCTCTCCTCAGCAAGCCAGGTTTGCCCCAGAAAGAGGGCCAATTATCAATAAACGTAAATCCCTGTTGTCTACAGAAGCTATCCAGCCACTTGTTAAGACAGACTAATCTTCTATATCTCTCATCATTGCCTCTCCCAGGCAGGGGGCCAGAGACAATTACTCGATGCCTGGACATCTTTCTAGCGAGATTACAAGCCCTGGCTATGTTTCTCTTTGTAATCTCTGATTGTCTCATCCTAACGTCATTGGAGCCAACGTGTATTACTATATTCGCATAACTAGTGGTGCGGTTAGCCTGTCGTACGTGTTTACTAGGCCTGTTGCGAGTTAGCTCCCTAAGATTAGCTTCAATGTCATGTGCTCTGCCCCCGGGAATACACTTAATTGTGGCTGGTTTGCTAAGCTTTATGTTTCGGGTGATGGAGTCCTCTATGACTAAAGTGTGGTGCCCGGTAGACTGGGGTGTAGGACTAGCTAAAGGGCTAAATCTATTATGCGTCTCAACCGGTACACCGTAGCTTGTAGGCCGCTTAGGGCTGCTACAAGCTGGGCTAGTTAGCTCGCTACAGCTAACGCTAGCAGATGTGTCCGCAACATCTAAAGTTACGAAATTACACTGCTCTAACTGGCGGACACGGCTCTCTAGCAAAGCCAACCTATCCATGAGTAAAGTGCACGAAGCCCAGGAAGGCATACTCACAGAAACTTTCCGTCGCCGAGTGGAGTGTCAGCTGTCTTCGGGAAGTGGTGGTCACGGTGGCGGGGGAGTAGCTTCCTTCAGACCGGCGCTGCCTTTCTCCGCTAGCCTCGTTAGCTTAGCAGCTAGCTAGCTGAGGGCGGAGTGGTGAGACAGAGATCGGGTGATTTGCAAGTTAAATTGAACTATTAAATATGTTCGAGAAGTTGTAAATAAAGCTGCAAAACAGTTAAAAGCACACAGAACGATACTTAGCTTTTTTGCAACAAGAGCAGTCAGCGAGCAGTCATTCACGTTTATTGGTTTTATTTAATTAAAATAGTACACTACTTAGACGATGAGCTTTGAGTAGGTGCTTTAACTGTCATCAAGTGTTTTTGGTATAAAATGAGGATCTATCAATACAGTATTTGTTTTCCAAATTTTGTTGAAATCCTGTGGTTTTTTAGGTTAAGATTACAAGGAACACTTACAGCATTGATAACAAATTCATATACATGAAACTCATACAATTTAAATATACCGCGCAAGAGTTCCCATTCATGTCAGCAATTCAATTTCAAATGTGTAACTAGTATGTTATATGAACTCATTACAGGTTAAGTGAGATATGTCTAGCCTTTATTTGTTAGACTTTTGATAACGACGGGTTACGGTTTTTGAAAACCCTAAAGTTGCTGAGATTTTTAATTTGATGTTTTCATAAGATGTAAACCATAAACCTTGAAATTGAATATTACAAAATGTCATATTTTTGTTTCACCTTGTAAATGTCATTGCTGCAATAAACAAGCTTTTCTTGATATTATTTTTTTTTTAGTTTCACCTGAATTCAAAAGTTGATTCACATCTGGTGTAATTAGGAAAAGAATACGATTATGATACCACATCTAATTTTTTTGCCTATAATGTATGGTCTGTAATTAGGTGTTTTGCTACATTACACAAACAACTGTTTGCTTTTTCAACCATAACACAAAACTTATATATCAACTTTTTCTTCTAATAGCACATATTGACCAAAATTACATCTGATTGGTTTTAGCGTAGTAAAGAATATCAAGAGACCTTTTACGTCCTTAAAATGTTCTGTATACGACCCCGAGTAGAAAATGTTTGGACAATAATACCAAAGCCAAAATCCAAGAGGATATGTAGTGTTTTTTCATTCAGCATTATTCGTGCACCTTGGCGCAGGAGTGCTCTAAATCTTGATTTTTAGGGTCTTTTTACTGCCACTATTTTTAAGACTGCATAGGACCTTTTTAATCTGCTCAATATGTCTCCTTTAATAATCTAGTCTTTTTACTTAGCAGTGTATTTTTCCAATTAGTCCTTACCAATCTAACTTCTTCTTAGCTCCACAGGTTTGCACTACCAATGGTACATGGATGTATCCTTTTTTGTGAATATTTAACTGAAGATATGTACGAGTGATGTTCACTTTTGAACTTTGAATTGAACTCGGAATAAAATAATCTCCTTAATCTGTTGGTCCAGTCATTGTTATGAAACCTTGTCGAATAAATGGAAAGATCTTTGAATGGATCCTAATATCCCGGAGAAGCTGCTTCCGAGCAGGTGTCAGATACTATGTCAGAGGTACCTATTGTTTAGAAAATAAAATATGTATTATTGTGATGGTTTCATTTGTTAGATGATCTTTCTTAAAACTTACCTCACTTTTATTTTTGCGCATTAAAATTGGCATATAGAGGATAGGTCAGGTCTGCTCTCTTTTTTTCAGGCATTGACTCCGAAGGCCATGCTGCTAACTTTGTGGAAACTGAGCAGATCGTTTTGTATGAGGGAGCCAAAGCTTCCTTTGTACAGGCAAGTATAACAGTTGTGTCAGGTGAGCTTTGACTGGCTTGATAGGTTAACACCCATCCATCCATTTACTACCGCTTATTCCCTTTGGGGTCGCGGGGGGCGCTGGTGCCTATCTCAGCTACAATCAGGCGGAAGGCGTAACATATTTTTTGTTCCACAGACACGAGGTTCTATGCCCTTTTACTGGAGTCAAAGGCCCAACCTGAAATATAAACCTAAACCTATCATCAGTAAAACAACCAGTCATGTAAGGACATGACTTTGTGTGTTGTTATTTTAATGAAGACCAGGGATTACTGTTGCTAACCACCAACTGACATTTTTCAGATGGATGGTTTCCAGAGGCATTTTGACTCACAGCTCCTCATCTATGGGAAACAAACCATTCTTAATCTGGTAAACCATGTTTCCTCTTTTTGTTTTTTTCCAACAGTAGTATGAAAGTGTAAATATTTATGGATGTTCTCATTCATCCATATTCTGTATTGTCAGGGCATTCAATTGGTCGCAACTGGACAGTTCAGTTTATCTTTGAAGATATTTTTAGAACATTTTGCTGTCAATCAAAAATGGATTCAGCTTCAGACAGATCATCCAATCCTCATGCAGAAGCTCAGCGTCCAGGCCAGTTAATGCCAGGCCCACTTTCAGTCACTTCCAGAGACGCCTAGCGTCCGATGGGCGAGACTAAGCCGAGCATTTATCCAATTACTGTCTGGTTTTGCTGCAGTGGAACAACCCACAATGCTCCCTTATTGAAGTCAATGGATGCTCAGCTTCAACACAATTGAATGCACTGTGATGTTACGAGAATGAATGAGAAAAAAGTCGCATTAGCTGTCGTGAAAGTAGCTGATTCTGAACTGAAGTTGAACGCATTGTAGTGCATATTTAGTCAATCAAGTGTAAGCATTAAGTAAAAAAAAAAGTTAACGTAATTTTAACTTTTAATATTTGTTTCAGGGGAAGCTGAGCTTGCATTGCAGTCTGTAGGTCTGTAGAGGTAGCTTTCGTAGCCGTCTCATATCCGGTTTTCTCAATGTCGTCTCAATCGGTGCTTGTTGATTAGTTGTACAGGCGCTGTACTTCTGTGCTGTTTTACAGTGTTTGCATAATGCAACATTTAGTTACTCGTCAGCATCCTTCCGTCTCAGGAAACGATGGGGTAGTTCCAAAAAGAAGGTGGGGGACCTCAACGGCACATTCGGGAGTAACTAAAGAGTCCAACCCGTGAGTGGCAGTCACGGTTGCACTTGGTGCACACGTATGTGGTTGACTACTGAGGTTAACGCTGGCTCTCCTTCCATGTTGATCTTTTGTCAGCACTTTGACATAGCTTGTCATTTCTGTTCCTCACTTCGCTTTGCTTCTGTACTGAACCAAATGTTCCATTCCAAAAAAGTTTTTTTTTTCTTCTAGGTGAATCAGAAGGGTTCTGAAAAGCCACTAGAACAGGCATTTGCCAAGATGATATTCAGTTTGAACAACAGTATGCTCAGGTAAGTTTAGCTAATTTCCCTATGCTACTTTGGATTTTAAAAACAGCATCCATCCATTCATCCATTTTCTACCGATTGTCCCTTTTGGCATATCCTTCCGAAAACATTAGCTCTGTAATATACATGTTTTCAATTTAGTTTTATCTCTGTTCTAAGCATTGTGGTACATTAGATGTTGTCATTTGACATTATACAGATTATTTATTTCACAGCTTTTAAATAATGATCCCTTTTCAGAACATGATGTTCTCTTTACTCAGTTACATACCCTTTGACTTCCACAAAGAGTGCAGCCACATGAGATGGGATCGTCTCCAAATCTTGGTGGAAGCTGTTGCCGAGACACAAGATGAATACAGGTATTACAAACAGCAACTCTGTGAGTGACATTTGATTATATTTTATTTACCTGTCTGTTTGCAGTTACTTCATGGTGAACTCAGAAGACAAGGCACTTGTCCAGCAGAGAGGAGTCTTCCGCAGTAACTGTATGGACTGCTTAGACAGAACCAATGTCATCCAGAGCTTATTGGCACGACGCTCATTACAGTCTCAGCTCCAGGTAAATTATTTCACAGAAAAGTATCAAAACAAAATTAAAAAAACATTTTCTACTCGAATAACTTTAGTCATTTTTAAGGGATTTTGGAAATGTTTGGCCTGTCCCGGGTGTCTTTAAACTTTCCCCGATGAGTTTCACCACTACATTGTCAAGATCTGTGGTCTGGATCATGTTTTTTATTTTCTGTTCAAGACTCCTTCGGTTCCTGTTTTTTGTGCACCCTTGTTTGTTTTAGTTACCATCCATCCATCCATCCATCATCTTCCGCTTATCGGAGGTCGGGTCGCGGGGGCAGCAGTCTAAGCAGGGAAGCCCAGACTTCCCTCTCCCCAGCCACTTCGTCTAGCTCTTCCCGGGGGATCGCAAGGCGTTCCCAGGCCAGCCGGGAGACATAGTCTTCCCAACGTGTCCTGGGTCTTCCCCGTGGCCTCCTACCGGTTGGACGTGCCCTAAGCACCTCCCTTGGGAGGCGTTCGGGTGGCATCCTGACCTGATGCCTGAGCCACCTCATCTGGCTCCTCTCGATGTGGAGGAGCAGCGGCTTTACTTTGAGTTCCTCCCGGATGGCAGAGCTTCTCACTCTATCTCTAAGGGAGAGCCCCGCCACCCGGCGGAGGAAACTCATTTCGGCCGCTTGTACCCGTGATCTTATCCTTTCGGTCATGACCCAAAGCTCATGACCACAGGTGAGGATGGGAACGCAGATCGACCGGTAAATTGAGAGCTTTTACTTACCATAGTTACTTATTATATCCACCTGCCTCTGATTAGTGTTCGCCCACTCATCTGCTGCCTGAGCACTAATCAGATGCATTATTTAAACCTGCCTTTCCCTCCAGTCAGTGCTGGAGAATTGTTTGCTGTATGCTGAGGACTGCCATTTTTTGTATGCTGTGAGATATTCCCTGGATCCCGATTCCTGTCCCTGTTTGCTGTTTCCTGGTTTCTGTTTCGTGTTTTCCTTGCTTTTTTTTTCACATTAAAACCATGTTTTAATGTACCAAGCCTGTCACCTCTGCATCCTGGGGTTTGTTACCTCCACTTCTTGACATACATGACTTCACTACTGCTGTCGGAACAGAACAAGCAATCGAGCAAGTCTTCTTCAACATTTTTAAGAGGGACAATTTATGTGTCGTGTTTGTGTGTCCTCTCAATTGCTCTGTTTATAGCTCTGTTTATTGTTGCTGTTCTGAGTGTTACTGGGTCAAGTTTGGTTCTGGAATTGGATTGCATTGTTATGGTATTGTTGTGCATTGTTTTGTTGGATTAAATTAAAAAAAATGGAACAATGCAATTTAACTTTATGGGTAGTCAAATGGAACAGAATGAAATGATTGAATAAATATTTGAATAATGACTTCAATGTGTCTTTAAATAAGGTTTACATAAATGTAGTAATATATATATATATATATATATATATATATATATATATATATATATATATATATATATATATATATATAAACTATTTAATCATTTATAAGTTTTGTTAACTTCTTGTTCAAAGTAACATTTTTAAAGATATACGAACAACACCGGCAAGCTTATTTCCCCTCCCTCTGTTGTCTCTCCTGCTTTGCTTTGGTGTTAACTTTTCTTAACTTTCAAGAGTGTCTATTGTTGCACTATTCCCCGAAATCTACAACATTGAATCAATAAACTGGTGAAGCAGTGGTTCAGGGGAACCGGCCTGTCCTAACAGGATGTTTTCTCCTGGATACATGGGGGACTCTTGGGAGAATTGGCAAGTCCTGTACATGGCAGGTCTTTCTGTCAAAAACATTGAAGATATACTGTATGTCTATTTGGAACTGTAATAACAAATCATTGTTGCTCTGGTCTATGGTCAAATTCAGAAGACGATGGCAGTCGTACAAGGAGCCCACGACTGTCTGTCACGATTGGTGGGATGGGCAGAGCTGTGAGCACCAAGATTTGTGAATTTAATTACAGATTGGATAACATCTCAGAGGAGCTATTCACTCTGCAAGGCAAAATTATGATCAATTTGAGAGCCAGAATGGAGTTGACAAACCATTGGAATGTGTTTGCTTGCCCATCCAAAAACAATCATTACCTTCAATTTGACTCCCTCTGCAAACGGTCATGGCAAGGCTGTGCTGTAAACACCCCAGCGAGATTAGTGCTGTAAAAGATGCCTTGAAATTACCTTCTCCCTTCAAGAACACGAAAGATGTTGACTCTTGTTCTATGAATGCCGAGCGGAGCCACCTCTTGGCATATAGACAATACACGTACCCATGGACTACGGCACAGATTTGCACACACATCTCCAACCCCACCCCGCACCCTCACCGCTTAACTCCTCATGGTGTGACGGCTTACAGAGCAGAGCCCTGATGGCAGCAGCTTTTGCCCAGGTTTCCACCCCCCAGATTCATATGTGCTTACTGTTGCAAGAGGTTTTTTTTGTGGTTGGCTGAATGCTATCATGCGAGGTGGTTTGATTGTTGTTCAGTTTCATGGTATTTCCTGATCTGATCAACCAGTACCATAAAGTCTATAAAAGTTGCGCCAGTCAAATTAGAAGCGCTCTGTCAAAGCTTAAAATACTTCAAAAGTTAATTGGAGATTGAAGAGCACAATTTCTTACTAATCTGTAAAGCATGTTTTCAAGGAATTTTAAATTGTGTGTCCTTCAATTTGAATTAGAATTGCATTCTACTTCCTGTTTGCAACCTTAACTTAGGTTCATATAATTGAATTGGAATTTGGGATTCATTTTGTAGTTTTGCACATGCACAAGTAAATCTAAATTCACTATTGTATCTGACTGTGTGTCTTTAGAGAATGGGGATTCTCAACATAGGACAGCGGCTTGAAGAACAGGTTGACTTTGAAAATATCTACAAAAACGGTGTGGTAGTATTATTTTGTGGCAGTTGTTGTGTATGAGGATAACCTTGCATCTCTGTGTGCTTTCTAACTAGCATGGGCTGACAATGCCAATGCATGCGCTGTACAGTATGCAGGAACTGGGGCGTTGAAAACAGACTTCACAAGGTATAGAAATGCGTCATGTTTTACAAAGTTACTAACGCTTTTCAATGTTGAGCATGTCCTTGTTGTTATAGCAACTATTTGTAAAAAACAAAAAAAACTTCCTTGCCACAGGACAGGCAAGAGAACCCGCTGGGGATTGTTGCTGGATGGTTGGAACTCCATGATACGCTACTACAAAAACAACTTCTCTGACGGCTTCAGACAAGTATGTTTGATGAAAAAGGCTTGCATTTCCAGCCAAATACACAAAATCATGTATAAAACTGAAATTTACCTCTAGATACCAAAAACATGCATGGCTAAGAACAGACTGATAAAAAAAATGAAATAAAAATTGCTGAATGATTGGGGAAAAATAGTATTGTTTTATTTTCTTCTCAACAATTACTCTTAAATCCTAGTGGAATTAAGAATTGAACTTTATGAAATGTATAATTCGGGCGATGAACATATAGTTTAGCCATAGTTATTGAGTTTTAAAATAGTTTAATCCAATTGACATGGTATATACCGGACAAGGATGTTACGATCAGGGTTTTCATGCAGCCGATTCGGATACCTATCTTCCATGAGTGGAATCAGCTAATACCAATACCAATGTTGATTACATGTATAAACAGTGCATTTTCTGATTCATCTATGGTGAGTGCTATTGACTGCTGAAAAACATCAACACAATATTTAAACTAGTTCCTTATTTTCTTTTATACATACAATTATTTCAGCAAAACAGTGTCAATAGTACACAATAGCTAAAAAAAAACAACCACTATCTACTGCTTATTTAAGTCCTTTGGATTTTGCCCTCAAAATCATCCTGTGTTAAAATTCCCTGAGTTTGAAAACATCAACTAAAACAACAACAACAACACACAAACAACACAATGATACTACACTTGGTATCGACACCAGCAATTTATGGATTGAGCCACACTCCTGTTTTACTCTTTTTTTGCGTACTGGCTGCAACAGTGCTGATAGAGTTGCTGTTAGATTATCCTCTGTCTGGATTTATATTACCGTACAATATCAACTTTATTAAGCCCTTTAAAAACAACCACAGTTGAAGAACAAAGGGCTGTACACCACAAATAAATAGAGGCAAAGGACAGACTAAAAAATAACATTTAAAACAGAAGTGAAATACACATTAAAAAAGCAAATACAAATTACCCTAAGAACAATTTGTTGATAAAAAGCTGTTAAAAACAGTTAAAAAAGTAAAAAGTTAAAAACAGTTTAAAGTCTCATGCTGGGTTAAAAGCCAGTGAATAAAAATGGGTTTTAAGAAGTGTCTTAAAAATAGCCAAAGAAGGGGCCTGTCTCACATGGAGAGGGAGCTCGTTCCAGAGTTTGGGACCCGCAACAGAAAAGACTCTGTCCCCTCTGAGCTTGCGCTTTGATTTGGGTACCTCCAGGATCAGCTGACCTGGGGGACTGTGTGGGGGTATAGAGGTGGAGCAGCCCAGAGAGGTAAGGTGGGGCAAGACCTTGTAAGGATTTAAAAATGAGAAAGATCATTTTAAAATTGACTCTAAAAGACACAGGCAGCGAGTGGACGGAGGCCTAAACAGGAGTAATGTGCTCTCTTTTTCTTGTGTTAGTTAAAAGTCGGGCAGCTGCGTTTTGGACCAGCTGCAGACGTGAGAGGGAGGATTGACTAATTCCAAAATACAAAGAGTTACAGTTATCTAGCGGAGATGTGATAAAGCAGGGGTCTCAAACTCAATTTACCTGGGGTTCACTGGATGCAGAAACTGGGTGAGGCTGTGCCGCAAGAAAAGATTTCTTAAAAAATCTAACATGCACTTTTTAATGAATTCACCTTCTATGAATGGCTTTCCCGCCCTAGCAACATACTTGCCAACCCTCACGATTTTTCCGAGAGACTCCTGAATTTCAGGGCACCTCCCAACAATCTACCGTTGCAACCATTTTCCCAAATTTGTCCCAATTTTCACCCGGCCAAGATTATTAAGGTCTGCTGTGACTGCACTGCCTTTAACGTCCACTACAACAGTGGTTCTCAACCTTTTTTCAGTGACTTACCCCATGTGAACATTTTTTTTTAATTCAAGTACCCCCTAATCAGAGCAAAGCATTTTTGGCTGGGAAAAAGAGATAAAGAAGTAAAATACAGCACTATGTCATCAGTTTCTGATTTATTAAATTGTATAACAGTGCAAAATATTGCTCATTTGTAGTGGTCTTTCTTGAACTATTTGGAAAAAAAGATATAAAAATAACTAAAAACTTGTAGGAAAATAAACAAGTGATTCAATTATAAATAACCATTTCTACACATAGAAGTAATCATCAACTTAAAGTTTCCTCTTTGGGGATTGTAATAAAGATCCATCTGGATTCATGAACTTAATTCTAAACATTTCTTCACAAAAAAGAAATCTTTAACATCAATATTTATGGAACATGTCCACAAAAAATCTAGCTGTCAACACTGAATATTGCATTGTTGCATTTCTTTTCACAGTTTATGAACTTACATTCATATTTTGTTGAAGTATTATTCAATAAATATATTTATGAAGGATTTTTGAATTGTTGCTATTTTTTGAATATGTTTAAAAAATCTCACGTACCGCTTGGCATACCTTCAAGTACCCCCAGGGGTACGCGTACCCCCATTTGAGAAACACTGCACTAGGCCACCGTGTAGGATAATAAGTAAAACATTTATAACTGTTCATAAACTGCATATTGATGAGTATTAATGTCGGAAATAAATATATTTAATAGATAATTAATCCAGTATTTAATAATGCTTTATTAATGCTTAATAGTGTGTATTTAAATATATTTTATCCTTTTCAACACATAATGAAATTAATCCGTAGTGAAAATAATACATACATGTTTTGTTATTCGGTAGAAAACAATAACGGTAGATCACATGATTTCAACACAGCATCTCTGTCTCAATCTCGATTATTTCCAAACATTTTTAATCATTTTTTATACCTTATCCAGTAATTTAAGAATTAAACATTCAATTAAAGCAATTTAGACAACATAATGGAAATGGTAAACCTGCAAAACTTATTTAATTTGCTGAGAGAGTTAGTATTAATGTGCAACTTAGACAACAGTTCGCACTACCCAATCTTTATAAAACAATCGAGGAAGCCCATATTTTGTTTGACTTAAGATTAATTATATAGTCCAAATGATTTATTTTTGTTTCAGGATTCAATTGACAATTCTGTTGTCCTAATGGTTTCTTTTTGTTTCAGGATTCAATTGACCTGTTTCTGGGTAATTTTGCCATTGATGAATCGGACTGCCCCAGTCCTCTTCGGGTGCAGAAAGACTGGAAGTTTCTGACTGTCAGTCAATTAGTATTTTATCTGTTTGCATGACCAGTGGACTTCAGTGAGATATATGTATCCTGTTTTTCAGTTACCAATCATCATGTTGGTGGCATTCTCCATGTGCATCATATGTCTTCTCATGGCTGGTAAGTTCTTGATTCATTTCCAGTCTCCACCAGCGGTCGGCGACATTTACTATTGCCATTTTGCCCCTTTTTTCACTAAGGAAAAATACCTGCAATTGTTCAACCTTTCAAATGATCACCTTTTCAACATTTTATAAGAAATTACTATGTTATGCATGCTATACACGCTACCAACAAATTTTTTAAAATCATGAGCTCTTACATCACATTTGTACAAGTTATATTGAAAATGAATGAGTCAATATTAGTTTTTGTCCTGATGGTATCATAACATGCTCAGTAGGCACTTTGGCAAGCTTTGCAAGGGCTGCTGCTTTTAGGAACTGTTAAACATATAAACATAGCGGCACTCGTCATCAAACAATGCAAAAGCATGAAATAGACTTGTACATCCCTGGCGCCTGCGCAATGAATGAAACAGCTAACTGATTATTTTATTAGAGTTGGCTGCTATTTAAATATCAGATGGCAACTTTAGGGACATGGCAGATATTGGTGTAGTGATCTACAATCAATCAATCAAAGTTTATTTATATTGCCCTTAATCACAAGTGTCTCAAAGGGCTGCACAAGCCACAAAAACACAACCCAATGAGCACATCCCTCGGGGAATCATCTTGAAAGGAGACAAGTCAGCAGCGCAGAGACGTCTCAAACTGATGCACAGAGGAGTGTTTCACCCCGGGTCCCAACTTTGAACAGCTAGCCCGTCAACTGTGGTCACCTGATAACCTCTCCGCTCAGGAGAGGGGGGCAGATTAGAAAAGAAAAGAGACAGCAAATCAACTGGTCTAAAGAGGGGTCTTTTTAAAAGCTAGAGTATACAAATGAGTTTTAAAATGGGACTTAAATACTACTACTGAGGTAACATCTCTTAACTTTTACCGGTATGCCATTCCAGAGTACTGGAGCCCGAATAGAAATAGCTTGCAGACTTTTTTGGGCTCTGGAAGTCACTAATAAGCCGGAGTTCTTTGAACGCAGATTTCTTACTGGGACATATGGTACGATACAATCAGCAAGATAGGATGGAGCTAGACCATTTAGTATTTTAAACGTAAGTAGTTAAACCTTAAAACTGCATTTTAAGTGCTCAGGAAGTCAGTGCATGTGAACCAGTATAGGCGTAATATGATCAAACTTTCTTGTTTTCGTCAAAAGTCTAGCAGCCGAATTTTGTACCAAGTGTAATCTTTTGATGCTAGACATAGGGAGACCCAAAAATAATACGTTACAGTAATCCAGACGAGACCTAATGAATGCATGAATAATTATCTCAGCGTTGATGGTGGACCAAGTGAGAAGCTAAAAACCTACCACTTTCATAAATAATTAGGGCCTTTTTTCCTCCACAATGTCATCTTCAAAGTTGTGAAACTTTGAAACAACTGTTTATCCCTGTCTGATTAGAATCAATACAAGTCAACAGATTAGGTAATGCCATGATAGATACAGAGCTGCATCAAAAAAAGTAAATTTTACCATCATTTATGTCACAGCATGTTGCACATGTATGCAAATGCCAAGAGTAAATGATGATAATAGTTTATGCTACTTTATCTTGTGCTCTTTCAAACCAAATCGAATTGTCGCTGTTTTTTCCAATGGAATTCAGCGGCTAATCCAATTTCATAGTGCCCCAAATGTTGTGGACAAATGAACACCGAAGTATGTATTTAATAGTATTCATTTTTTAGGCCTAGAGCAGGCGGATGGGGCTTGAAATGAGAAGGAATATATGGAAGCTCCAGTGGCAGCAGTCTTAGGCTCAATTTGAATACCCCTCCACCACCCTTGTTTTTGCCCTCCTTCCCTGGTTTTACGTGTTCTTGTCAATCAAGAGGCAATCGAATTATCCGTCAGGTAGGGGGGAAAGGCAAAGTACGTCCCTCGAAGTGAAGTGAGCTGGCAGACCAGCAACCCAGAGAAGCGTACAAATGTAAGTAATAAACATACAAACCCTGTTTCCATATGAGTTGGGAATTTGTGTTAGATGTAAATATAAACAAAATACAATGATTTGCAAATCATTTTCAATCCATATTCATTTCAATTTGCTACAAAGACTACATATTTGATGTTAAAACTATTAAACATATTTTTTTTTGCAAATAATCATTAACTTTAGAATTTGATGCCAGCAACATGAGACAAAGAAGTTGGGAAAGGTGGCAATAAATACTGATAAAGCTGAGGAATGCTCATCAAACACTTATTTGGAACATCACACAGGTGTGCAGACTAATTGGGAACAGGTGGGTGCCATGATAGGGTATAAAAACAGCTTCTCAAAAAATGCTCAGTCTTTCACAAGAAAGGATGGAGCGAGGGTCACCCCTTTGTCCACAACTGCATGAGCAAATAGTCAAACAGTTTAAGAACAACGTTTCTCAAAGTCCAATTCTCTTTCTCTCTGGCACTCAACGAGGGTGGACACTCCCCTTTCCTCTCCCTTATCTCTCCTCCTTGCTTCTTTTTTTTGTCTGTTCTTAACTTTCTGGTTGCCTCTTTTTGCACTGCTCTCCAAATCCCAAAGAACAGCGCAGCGAAGACACAACAAACTCCCTTCTTGTCTCTCATGGACACACACCTGTTGTTGTTGACTTTGGACGAGACGTTACAATACATCAAGGCCGCGGAACAGAGACACACTACGGGCTTATACACACACACACACACATCCGCAAAAAAATATATGATCCCCCCCAACCCAACGTCCTCGACGCAAATCCCGTAGGGGGGATGAATGGATGGTCAGCGCCTGAGAGCTGCGGCCTTCCACCATGACCTTGAACTACCTTCCCTCTGTTGCTAGATATCTCGAGATGTATGTTGTAATATGTATATGTGCTTTGCTGTGGAGTTTTTTTTCCCACTCCGAACTGTGCCCCATTAAGAGCCCAGTCTGGATTGTATTTTTTTTACTCATCCTTCCCCAGCGTGGACCTTTTTCCCATCTTTTACGGGGCGCCTTATGGCGACCCATCAGCGTTCTTGTTCTGTAACCCTGTACACTGTTTGTTTGTCTAATCTTGAACAGGTTTGTGCTGAAAACAAAGTTTCGTTGTACTTGTGCAATGACAATAAAGACCTATCCTATCCTATCCTAATTGCAA
>NC_084618.1:32412290-32429790 GCF_033978795.1 Nerophis ophidion | reverse complement strand
TCTGTGTGAATTTGCACGAGTAGTGTTGCAAACTGAAACTAGACTTGTTTGCCTATGCATGAAATTAGTTGCATGACATGATGCCTCCATCATATTTGCTAGTTCAGCAAAACTCACACAAAGTATTTTTTAGCATTGATAAACAAGACCTATATATAGTTTATGCTGCACTGGAATCAATGAGAGACTATAATGTAATTATAAAATGAAACTGAAGATGACGGTAATGCAACATATATGGATGCAAACTGCCGTAAAACTGTAAAGAAGCACGGCAGCAATGAGCCGGCGATGTCTTGTTTGCTGCAGTTTCTCCTACTGCTGCATTGCGTCTCTGCTTATCAACATTTTTCTAGATTATAACTCATTCCACTCACCTGGATTATAGGAGGATTTAGACATCAAACTAGAAGTTCGTCTGTGACTTAATTTATAATTTGTTCAATTAAACAAACTACACTAACAGAAGACAGTGTCAGCAGCAACTTGTTTAACACTTGGTATGGATTAAAATTAATTCTTCATCTCAACAGGTATGTATGAACATCTTATAAGTTGTCATCGCAATGACAGCAGACATTGTACAGCGAGCGATTGTTTTATTATGTTAGTAGTTTGTATTTCTTTTTTAAGCATCTGTTTAGCAGAGTTTCTAAAACTTGCAGCTAACCCTCCTTATATTCAGGATCAAAAATATAAGATTCAGCATCACAATTTTCACTAAGTAATCATTGTTGGCTCTCCCAAAGTCTGCATGATTTGCATTGTCGTTGATGGGGAACGGATTGCAGAGCAGCTAAATGAACACTTAGCGTCCAACAATCTATGTGAAACCTTTCAATCCGGTTTCAGGGCAAATCACTCTACGGAAACAGCCCTTGCAAAAATGACTAAGGATCTATTGCTAACTATGGATTCTGATGCGTCATCTATGTTGCTGCTCCTCAATCTTAGCGCTGCTTTCGATACCGTCGGTCATAATATTTTATTAGAGCGTATCAAAACACGAATTAGTATGTCAGACTTAGCCCTGTCTTGGTTTAACTCTTATCTTACTGACAGGATGCAGTGCATCTCCCATAACAATGTGACCTCGGACTATTTTAAGGTAACGTGTGGAGTTCCCCAGGGTTCGGTCCTTGGCCCTGCACTCTTCAGCATATACATGCTGCCGCTAGGTGACATCATACGCAAATACGGTGTTAGCTTTCACTGTTATACTGATGACACCCAACTCTACATGCCCCTAAAGCTGACCAACACGCCGGACTGTAGTCAGTTGGAAGCGTGTCTTAATGAAATTAAACAATGGATGTCCGCTAACTTTTTGCAACTCCACGCCAAAAAAACGGAAATGCTGATTATCGGTCCTGCTGGACACCGACCTCTATTTAATAATACAACTTTAACATTTGACAACCAAACAATTAAACAAGGCGACTCAGTAAAGAATCTGGGTAATATCTTCGACCCAACTCTCTCCTTTGAGCCACACATTAAAAGCGTAACTAAAACGGCCTTCTTTCATCTCCGTAATATCGCTAAGATTCGCTCCATTTTGTCCACTAAAGACGCTGAGATCATTATCCATGCGTTTGTTACGTCTCGCCTCGATTACTGTAACGTATTATTTTCGGGTCTCCCCATGTCTAGCATTAAAAGATTACAGTTGGTACAAAATGCGGCTGCTAGACTTTTGACAAGAACAAGAACGTTTGATCACATTACGCCTATACTGCACTGGCTTCCTTTGCACTTAAGATGCACTTAAGACTTTACGGTTTTACTACTTAATTATAAAATACTACACGGTCTAGCTCCAGCTTATCTTGCCGATTGTATTGTACCATATGTCCCGGCAAGAAATCTGCGTTCAAAGGACTGCGGCTTATTAGTGATTCCCAAAGCCCAAAAAAAGTCTGCGTGCTATAGAGCGTTTTCCATTCGGGCTCCAGTACTCTGGAATGCCCTCCTGGTAACAGTTTGAGATGCCACCTCATTAGAAGCATTTAAGTCTCACCTTAAAACTCATTTGTATACTCTAGCCTTTAAATAGACTCCCTTTTTAGACCAGTTGATCTGCCGTTTCTTTTCTTTTTCTCCTTTATTCTACTCTCCCTTGTGGAGGAGGTCCGGTCCGATGGCCATGGATGAAGTACTGGCTGTCCAGAGTCGGTACCTAGGATGGACCACTCGTCCAGAGTCTGGGCCCAGGATGGACCGCTCGCCTGTGTGTCGGCTGCGACATCTCTGCGCTGCTGATCCGCCTCTGCTTGGGATGGTTTCCTGCTGGCTCCGCTGTGGACGGGACTCTCGCTGCTGTGTTGGATCCACTTTGGACTGGACTCTCGCGGCTGTGTTGGATCCACTATGGATTGAACTTTCACAGTTTCATGTTAGACTTGTTCAACATCCATTTCTTTCGGTCCCCTACAGGGGGGGGGGGTTTCCCACATATGTGGTCCTCGCCAAGTTCTCATAGTCACCATTGTCCCCGACGTCCCACTGGGTGTGAGTTTTCCTTGCCCTATGTGGGCCTACCGAGGATGTCGTAGTGGTTTGTGTTGTGGTTTGTGCAGCCCTTTGAGACACTAGTGATTTAGGCCTATATAAGTACACATTGATTGCTTGATTGATTGATCTGTGATTCTTACCTCTACGTCACGCAATCATGTGACTGGCTAGCTAATTATCTCTCCAAATGGTTAGGGAATCGCCGTAAGATTAATACTATTTTGATCATATCTATTTACTCCCAAACTTTGTAATTATTTTGGTGTCATACATCAGCTATATATGATAATAGCTTCAATATAGAGGCAACTTGTTTTTCCACTCTATTGGTACCTAAGTCTGTATAAAACGTCAATGCATTTTCCCCCCATTTTTGTTGAAATCCTGTGCTTTTTGAGATTAAGCCCTAAAAGGAACACTTAAAACATTGATAAGTCCATAAACAATACTGATGTGCGGATTGATTGGCAACCAGTCAGGATTGGATGCATTATTTCAAAAATTACTTGATTGCCGTTACTGATTAATGCCTTTAAATACATATCATAAACGCCGATCCCCTTTGGCTAATATTATATTTATTTGTTTTCTCCGACTAGCTAGCAGCTAGTTGTATATTTCCATTTCCACCTCCATTATGGAAAATCAGGAGCAATATGGGTAAAGTGTAACGGGTAACAAAAGAAGTCAGCATGGCAGTAGCTGGTCAGCACCTTTGAAGTTGAGCTTTATTTGTTAAAGTCAGTTTTCACAAAACAGATGGATAACTATGGCATCTGTCTATGTTTGGGAAAAGTGTCAAAGTAGTCCAGTTCTTTGAAGAGCTCATTTCAGTCCGTCTGAACAGGAAGTGACAAGAAAAAAAAAAAAGTGAAAAAAACAAAATATGTAAAGAGGAAAACCTCTAAATACTTACCTGATTTAAAAGGCTGTGCTGTTTGTTTTGTTTAAATTATGCATTTATGCAAACCCAGCAACCTAATGGTAACTTTTTTGTTATGTTTCAGGTGACACATTGACCGAGACCTTTGCTTATGTGATGTTCTGGGGAGTTTGCATGGCAATCACAGCCACCATCATCTTGTTTAATGGACCTGACTTTGTGGACACTCCTAAACTTGTTCACAAGGAGAAGATGGACTGAGTAGTCGGTGTGCAGACAGCTCACTCTAGTACCTCGACACTGTTATTCTTATTCCTCTCCATGGCAGTCATCATCATCACAACTTATCACTTCAGAATTCATTCCTTTATGCTCAGTACATTTAAGTATATTAGCCACAAAGTTTTAGGATAACATAGGATTTTGAAGCAATTTATGTTGATATATCTGTTGTCCGTCCTATACAGGTTGTAATTATTGAGCAATATCTTGACTAGTGACCCAATATGTATAAGGTTAAAAGTCATATTCAGGTTTTATTCTGTATTATCTCTTGATCTAATATACCTTTCAAAAGAGATTTTCGACATGCACACTGTCACATTTTTCCAGCCTCCTATATTCTTCATACGGCTTTTTTTTGTATTATTATTCTTTAGTAATTAATTAAGCAATCAACTATTTGGTTCATCAATAATTGGTTAATGATTGATCAGTCCACTTGGCACAATGTTTTAAAGGCATCTTGTCAACTATAACATTGACATTACTTATTAGTGATGGTTTCATAGACCACCGTTGTCCCTCGTTCATTGCTGTTAGATGGTTCCAGACCCGACTGCAATAAGTAAATTTCCCCCAAGTAGTCTGTCTGTTGATAAATCAAATATTTTCATAGTTGGAGCATACAAAAACCTGTTTGCAACTGTCAGGATGCTTGGAAGCATGGATGACAGCTTTAGCGATGTAATCCCCATGATGCAGAAGACGACAGGCAGAAGATGAGTAAAATAATATGATTTAATAAAGGGTAGAAACACACTCACGAGCGAGTGAGAAAACAGAACAAAAAAGGTCAGAGCTAAAATAAATGCACTAGTCACGGAACTTATTTTGGGGAACATTAGGCATAACAATAGGCAGAACAAATGACATAATGAATGACAATGAACGGACAGCGCCAAACTAAATAGGAGAGTGATTGGCAAAATGATGCAGATGTGGGCGCCTGTGCTTGGAAAGAGGAAGTGGAATAACATATTCAGGGCACAGTACAGGAACTGGAATACCACACGGGAAAAAGTAAACATAAGTCCAAAATAGTCATGAGGGCGTGACAGGATGCCCCCAAACAAAAAGTATTACAGACGTGAAAAGGAAAGAAAAAATTAAGCATGTCCAAAACAAGGCAGGTCAGTGGGAGGACTTTGGTGGCGGTCGCAGAACTGCGGCAGGCCACGTGACCCTGAAGCCAGCAGGGAAGAGTTTTGCCGCAGGCCGGTGCGTGACGGCTGTGGGAGCAGCAGCGGTGGTACACGCATAAGTCCCAGGCTACGCTGCTGCTGGCATGCAGGACACCCGTAAGGTAGTCACGAGCGGGGTGCACGCTACTGCCGCTGACGAGCGCAGGCAACAGTCGAGCACCTCCGGCGCTCACAAGGACGAGGAGCGCGGGCACCTTTGCCGCTGACGGACGAGTAGAGCGGGCGACAAGTGAGTGCCAGAAGGGCGCTTCTGCGGAAGGCGAGCGGGCGGAGACAAGGTTGACATCGACAGAAGACCCACTTGCGGAGAGGATGGTGGCATCGTCAGAAGACACACTGGAGATGAGTGCGCCCCCTGCTGCTAAGTCTCCCATAGCCCCCCACAGAAAACACAGCATACAAAATAACTACTTGAGAGGTTATGTCATGTTATTGCAATTTTTTGATTGAAAAGAGCATATTTTCTGACACAAAAATCTTCCCTAAAAAAAAAAATAAAACCTTTGCCCTCTGCTGCCTTGCTTGGTTTTGGTGCTCACCCCTGCTTCAGAATATACCTCTTCATTTGAAGAGCCAGATGGTCAGACCTGGACAAACATCTGTCACTCTGACTGCATCTGAATGGCTTTTTCCTGGTGTGCTTTCTGAAACAAAGAGTAATCTTTATTGACACAAAAGTGTTTCCCCTTATTAGCGAGCTGGCAATTTGCGTCGGCAGTCAGGCATTACTGCGGCCTGGAGCCTACGTCTTCATGATGGCATCTCAGGTAAGTTTGTTTGTTTATGATAGTGGGTAAACAGTGCCTATTGCTGGCATATGCAGGATGCTGTAAAAAAAAGCAGAACGCGATGGAGAATGCTGTATAATCCATCCATTTTTTACAGCATGCCCCTCTCAGGGTCGCGGGGGTGCTGGAGCCTATCACAGCTGCACTTGGGCGGAAGGTGGAATACACCTTGGACAAGTCGCCATCTCATCACAGGGCCAACACAGTTAAGAGTGCCACGTAATTTGTAACACAGCGTTGGCAGTCTGTTTTTCTTGGTACTTTATGCATCACAATGTATTCCCACTGCAGAACATTACTCTATATACGTGTAGCATGTATATACAACGTTGGAGGTTTGTGAAGATGTTTTAGAGAGCTTTGAAGGTAATACAGGGGATTAGCTGCATCTTACAAGCATTTTTTTATCTTTAGGGAAAAAAAACATTTTGTTGTATTTTCCTATCCTTTGTGTTTGTGTTTTTTAACTTATGTTTTTTGTTTAGGAAAATCCCATTTGATAAATAATCTTTTAATTGTTCTGGGACGTCTAATCACTGGTACAAGGCTGAAGAGGTTTGAGCTCTCGAATAGCTAAAGGTTAAAATCTCACAAGGAGCAACTAGCTTCAGGTATTAATATTTTATTTTAGCGTTTAGCTAATTGATGAGCTACACGCCCATTATTCCATCCATTTTTCTACCGCTTATTCCCTTGTAGCTGGTGCCTATCTCAGCTACAACCGGGCGGGAGGCAGGGTACACCCTGGACAAGTCGCCACCTCAGCGCAGGGCCAACACAGATAGACAACATTCACACTCACATTCACACACTAGGGCCAATTTAGTGTTGCCAATCAACCGATCCCCAGGTGCATGTCTTTGGACAAAAAGTCCTGTCATTGATGGATGGACCAAATCTAGCGTCTCCCTCATCGCTTTCCTTTTCACCACATACTGCTCCCTCCTTTATTAACACTCATGGACTTTTTGACCGTTTGGACTCGTCTGCTCCTTTAAAAAAAGTTGCTATGACGTGTTCTGTTCTTTAAAATCCATGGCCACGTGTAATGTAACGCAGCACAAATAATAGAATATTTATCAAAAGCCAGATATATAAATGGTGGCCTTAAGCAGTCATAACCTCTGAGATAGCAAAGAGAGGAATGCAATGCAAACGAGAATCCATTTTTATTTGGAACCCCACAGTCTTCTTGTGTCTCAATTGAAAAAAACATTAAGCAAGTCTCACATGATTGGGGTGAGAGGAACTGAAACTTTCCTTACTCTCTTTCCTACTATAGTTGTCACCCTGACAAAGTGTTTGCAAAGCTTCTACTCAACCGGTGTAAAAGCCAAGTTCACATTCCCATGTGTTCGAGATGTTCCTCTTTTGAATAGGGGATTTTGGAGACCTGTTAGAGCGACCACTGCTATCAGACCGGGTCTAAAACTTCGGTGTTGTGTTCAAAATGTCCCTTATTTTGTCTCCTTTCTTTTGAGTTCTTTTAAAATCTAAATATTTTTTCAACTTCAACATGATCAATGTCTCTACCTGACAAATACCTTGACATTTTTTAACTGTTTGTGCGCATTGAAAACATTGATATTTTTGTTGTATTATAAAATACACAGTAAAGGAAATTGCTTAATCTAACATATATTTTGTTTTAAAACATTTTGTTACAAAATACTGGCCAGTGTTTGCAGTCTTCCCAGGACCACCTCTGGAGCTGTTTGGAGGGCCCTTCTACAGTCTCTATACCGAGTCGCCTTGTGTAATTGTTTGGTTGTCAAATGTTAAGGTATTATTGAATAGGTGTCGGTGTTTAGCAGGACCGATAATCAGCATTTCCGTTTTCTTAGCTTTGAGTTGCAAAAAGTTAGCGGACATCCATTGTCAGAAGGTGTTTGTCTTATCTTATTCTGATGCAGTTTTGACATGTTAAATATCCTGTGCTCTTAATTTGAGACGTCATTTCCTGTTTCTAGTTTCTGCGTAAAATGGGCTTTTGGGTGATTGTGCAAACAGCATTGTGTGTGAGTGTGAATGTTGTTCTGCCCGATTGTAGCTGAGCACCAGCGCCCCCCGCGACACCAAAGGGAATAAGCGGTAGGAAATGGATGGATGGATGGATGGCATTGTGTGTGTTCCTGACTAAAATGTATGTTCACGTCGAATATAGCACGGTTATTAATGTGGAAATGCCTATGATGTGTTAGATGTAGCCTTAACCAAGTGTTTGTTTGTTTGCTTGCAACAATGTTTCTGCTTGACGATATAATTCGCCAGCTCTACTTTCGCCCTGTTAACATTTCTTGCTACACAGTAGCTACCCTAATCTACCTCTAGAGGGCGACACAGACCACGTTTAAATCACTGTCTAAATCAGGGGTGTCAAACTCATTTTAGAGTGGGGGGCCACATGGAGAAATATCTACTCCTAAGTGGGCCTGAGTGGTTAAATCACGGCACAATAACTTAACAATAAAGACAACTGCAGATTGTTTTCTTTGTTTAAAAATAGAACAAGGACATTCTGAAATTGTACAAATCATAATGTTGGTTTTTTACACTTACATGTTGCGGTTAATAGTATTCTATCTTTATTTGTCGTTATTTATACTTTCTGAATAAATGATGTGATAATGTTCATCAGTCCACTCATTGGTGTTTATTTGCAATCCATCAAGATAATAAAATACCAACATCAAGCTACAGGATGTTATTTATGTAGTTTGCAAATTTTCCTCGACTGCTGTATTAACATTATGTGGGTTTTTTTTCCCATATGTAGCATCGTCTAAAACAGGGGTTGGTAACCTTTACCACTCAAAGAGCCATTTTTACCTGTTTCACAAAATAAAGAAAACGATGGGAACCACAAAACTCATTTGAAATTTAAAATGAAATAACACTGCATACAGAGGTTTTTTTTTTGCTTTGTGCTATATATAAACCAGGGGTCTCAGACACGCGGCCCGCACCATAATTTGAAAATTTAACGTTAGTGCGGCCCGCAAGACTTATATGAATGCCGCTTGACAGCGTCAGACTTGCCAACCCTTCTAATTTTTCCGGGAGACTGTCGAATTTTAGAGCATCTGTTCTCGCGAATGTCTGCTAGTTTTCACCCTGACAACAATAATTAGGGCATGCTTCAGGGGTGGTTCTAGGCACGCTTATATGAGGGGGCAGTCAGAAATGTGAAGGGGGCATCATGTGTACACATCATGCTCCAGCACTTTTTTTTCTGTGCTTATAGTAACGATGCTTTCTTCATTGAAATGGGTCTTTAGCTATGTGTCCAACCCCAACCTGGAGTAGTAGATTGCACTTTGTCAGGCCTCTACCTTCAGACCTGTCCAACTTGGGTGTCCCACCTGAAGACTAAGCTCCTGCTGGTATAGCTCTTACGGTCACTGAGGCACGCAAACCCCCTGACCACAATAAGGTGGCAATCCCTCAGGGGGGGAAACATTAACAGCGCTGCCATATTTCCGACAGGGGAAACAGAAGCAGGCGTCTTGCACCACAGAATACTCTAGCCATGGTCGTGTGGAGTACCAGGCAGGATTGAATGATCTTAATGTTGTACCAAATGCACGCTTTGGGTAGCCACCCAGTATTGGCTGAGAGGGTGTGTTGCCATTTAAGTCACTGTGTAGCTGAGCAGGCTGCTTTGGGGGAGCGCTTGTTGGGGGGGCGGAGGGAGCTGGTGCAGGAGAAACAGTGCTTGCTGGTGCTAAAGGTGCAGTATTGCTAGCTGCTGTCCCTGATGTACTAGCAGTAGCATCATTGCTACTACTACATGCAGGAGCAGGACTAGACTTTTTAAATGCTCTGAAAAATGGATGCATTACAGAGCATTAACTTTCTCTTTGTGAGTTGCTGGAAGCTGGAGCAGAAAATAAGTAAGCTTGAACAACAACAGAAAAAACACGCTGTGATTACATGAAGAAAAACAACAACAGTACAGGACTACAGCCTGGGGCAGGGCTTTACGTAGGGGTCTGTCAGACACAGGTCACTTGTCTTCAGTTTGTCACATGCAGTGGATGTGGGCACTCATCTGGGCACAAAACTCCAATGTATGTGTGTTGCCCACTTGCTTGTAAATTGATGAAAACGGCAGTGTTTTTGTTTTTAGGTGTCTTGGTCATATAAAATGAAACGTATAATTTGTTTATTACAAAATGTAGATTGAAACATTAAAGGTTGACTATGTAGAATTACAACAAAAACAACAGAAAAAGAATTCCAGCAGTCGATTGCCAGACCGTTGCTAAGTAAAACGGGCCGTTGCTAGGGACTCCGCTCTGAACAGAGGACAGCAGAGGAGGACTGCTAAGCAGGATATATACCTTATGATTCATTTTTACCGTCATTAACAGCATCATAAATGACTTGTAGCTTGTTACAGGGACAGCGGAGGCTCTCTGCCTTCCAAACCACTGCTGCTCAGAGCCTCTGCTGTCACTGCTCTCGTCAAGTTGTAAAAAAAAAAAGAAAAGGAACTCCGTAGCACCGAAAGTCCGCGACGATAAACGTGTTTATGACAGATAAGACTACACAAATACACCCATCCTAACAAGTATATGATAAATGTAGACAACTTTTCCTTTTCTTTTACTTTCATGCTGCAACAGTGATTGGATGTTTACTGAGGGCTGAGGGGTGTGTGCGGGTGTGTGTCTGCTGCGCAGCCTGTGGAATGGTGAATACACGCACAGCGGAGGGAGGGATGAGAGGGAAGCCGACACTTCTATATCGTGTGTGTCCCTTTTTCGGCGGATTTTTCCGCTTGTGCAGATAATTTTGTCAACTTGTAATGTAATAATTTTGTGAGTTTATTAAAATTTGCTTTCTCAAATTTTGATTTGAGGGGGCAAGACATTTATTTAAGGGGGCTCTGCCCCCTCTTGCCCCTGCGTAGAGCCGGCCATGGCATGCTCTGCTAACACTAACAGCTTGCCAGCCCAGTCACATGATTATTGAGGTTACTGCAGACACAGGTAAGGGACTGCAATGCATACTTGTTCAAGAGCCATACAGGTCACACTGAGGGTGCCCGTTTAAACAACTTTAACACTGTTACAAATATGCGCCACACTGTGATCCCACACCAAACAAGAATGACAAACACATTTCGGGAGAACATCCGCACCGTAACACAACATAAACACAACAGTGTTAAGATCCGTACTCCAATCTTCCCATATTATAGTTTGTTGCATTTTTATTCACTCCGTCGTTCTACCCTCATACTTCCGGTTTAGTCATTACCATGGTTACTCATCAGTTCACCTGCTGCTCACGCCCCGCACACCTGCTACAGATAATCACCGTCACTGAACACCGCCGGTGTTCAGACTCACGAGGTCATTACCTCCAGCACGTCCTCCACCACCGGTGTTCAGCACTTCTCCCATCCTGGTTCTCAAACCAGCACATGACACTAACATGGTTCACACGCCAGCAGTTTTTTCGGGCCTGGTTCTCACACCATTTTTTGCCTCTCGTCTGGTTCTCGCACCAGAAACTGACCCTAAGCTGGTTCTCACGCCAGCACCAACTCCAGTTCCTAAGCTGGAGCCCACTCCAGTACCAGCTCCTCGACAAGTGCCGGTACCAGCACCACGACAGGTCCCGGTACCAGCTCCACGCCGCCAAGCACCGGTACTAGCTCCACGCCGCCAAGCACCGCCAACGACGGGGCTGGAGCCCACACCAGCGCCGACGACGGGGCTGGAGCCCACACCAGCGCCGCCGACGGGGCTGGAGCCCACATTAGCGCAGACGTTGGGGCTGGAGCCCGCGCCAGCACCACCGACTACTACGCCTGCATTCACGACAATGGCGACTCCTGCGGCTTCCACGCCGCCAATGGCGACTCCTGCGGCTTCCACGCTGCCAATGACGCCTTCTGCGGTTTCCACGCCGCCAACGACCCCTTCTTCGGCTGCAGCACCCGCATCATCCTCGCCAGCTGCACTCGGGCCTGCTTTGGCTGCAGTCCCCGCACCCTCGTCTGCTGCTTCCAAGGATGCCATGTCTTCGGTGCTGAAGCGTCATCCTCCACGTCTGCCACGGGTGTGGCCTCTGCGAGGTCGTCCGCCTCGCCGTGCACCTCATCCTGCAAGGCGGCCACTGATGTGGCCCTTTCAAGGTCGGCCGCCAAAACTCTTTCTGCAGCGGCGTTCCATCCGCCGCCGCCACATTGCCTGTCCTCGGTGGATTCGGGGACATGCAACCTGGCGACTCTCCACCGTGGCCTCCCTCCGCCCTCCCTTTGTTTGTGGACTTTCTGGTTTTGGGGAGGGGGTTCAAGTTTGTGTTCATGTTTTTGGGACATCTGGGAGGGGGATACTGTTAAGATCCGTACTCCAATCTTCCCATATTATAGTTTGTTGCATTTTTATTCACTCCGTCGTTCTACCCTCATAATTCCTGTTTAGTCATTACCATGGTTACTCATCAGTTCACCTGCTGCTCACGCCCCGCACACCTGCTACAGATAATCACCGTCACTTTATAAGCCGTCCTCTTTTGTTTGTTCAGCCTGGGTTCATAATTTGCTTTCAAGCCAAGAGTTACGTCTGCACTCTTGTCATCGTATGTATATTCTCTCTAGCTTTTCTCATTCCAGCTCTCATGCTGTTTTTTTTTGTTTTGCTCTTTTATGTGCCTACGTGCCAGTTTAGTTCTCATTGTTGTATGTCCTAGCTTTTATGCTAGCGTCTTTGGTTTGCCTTTTTATTAGCACCAGTGTTTTGTTTCATAGATCATTTTCGTTAAATAAATTGTTTATATTCTTACCTTTGCTGTGTTCACTTGACGCATCCTCGAGGGAATCGAACCCGGCATCACAATGCCGAACAGACGTAACAAACGGAACAAATACCCAGAATACCATGCATCCCTAACTCTTACGGGCTAAATTATACACCCCCGCTATCACCAATCTCCCCCACCCCCCCAAATCCCCCTCCGTGCATCAGTTGAGGTGGGCGGGGTTGGGTGGTAGCGGAGGTGTATAATGTAGCCCGGAAGAGTTAGGGATTCTGGGTATTTATTCTGTTGTGTTAATGTTGTGTTACAGTGCGGATGTTCACCCGAAATGTTTGTCATTCATGTTTGGTGTGGGTTCACAGTGTGGCACATATTAAAGTGTTAAAGTTGTTTATATCACAACCATCAGTGTAACCTGTGTGGCTGTTGACCAAGTATGCATTACAGTCAATGTAGTGATGGGATCGGCAGTTCTTTTGACTGTATTGAATCACTAGAATCAGTTCCTTAAATTGATTTGTTCAAAAGATTCGTTCACCGAATCACTTCTGCAGCAGCAGTTCTGTGTGCAGGTGGGCGAATCATGAGTCAGTCAGTTACAGCTTCCCCAGCGGCAGATCTCGGTGTGTGTGAATCCGACAAGATAATAGCAATGTATTTAAAAATTTGCTACAAATATTATTTTCTTTTTTTTTCTTCTTTTTTTGTGTCCTCTCCATGAAGTGTCCATGACATTTTAAAATGGATCAGAAAACAAAATTTAAAAAAAAAAGTTTTTTAAAGTGGTAAAAATTACATACAAGTTTACAAATGGTATTATTATTTTTACATTTTAACATTTGACTCGACGACAACATTGAAATATATTCTTAAATGTGTTTGAAATGCAATTATTTTCTATATTATTACATTACATTTATTTTAACAATTCATAGTGGATTTGACAAGATAGAAAAAATGATTCTAAAATGTGTTACAAGTTTTCTTTTTTCACATTACATTTTATTATTTTAACATGTAATGTTTCTAACAAAACATAAATGTATTAAAAATGTAATAAAAATCACTCTTCCTTTTATATCACATCCAATGTGTTTTTTTTTATATTGTTCAAACATTTATGATCACTCTAAAAGCGGTATATAATAAACACGATATGAAAAATAGAATAATAAAATCTGTGCAGGTCGGCGAATCATGAGTCAGTCAGTAAAAGCTTCCCTAGCGGCAGATCTCGGTGTGTGTCAGTTGGCGAACGACACAAGCCCTCAGCACCCAATGAATGACGCGCAAAGGGACTGAACGAGATCCTCAATGTGACGTCATCCTCCGCGACACAGTCAGTTCTCTGTGTCAGTACGTTCGCGAACGTGAATCACGTGATTCACGTCGCAACACAGTCCCCTGCGTCAGTACGTTCGCATTTGCAAAGACTTCCACTTCCACTGGTAGGCAGAATCCAACCATTACTTCTCATTGGGTCTGATTTCCCACAGCTACTCATCCCCAAGCATCCAGTAAGAGCTGGTCCACCTGGAAACCCTGTAGCAGTGTGTACTCCTCTTGGATGGTCATTACAAGGTCCAGCCAACTTAAACCAACTTCCTGGTGAATATTCCCTCTGCGACTGCACTTTGTCTCCCAACTCTGAACTCTAGCACCATATACAACGTCTGTGAGAAGTCGAAATATCCCCTTATTGTGAACATTAAAACTGTTACTCCCTCCAAAGAAAATCAACAGGCCCTAGAACTGCTAGAGCAATGCACCACTAAAAAAGAAATAGACGGAGTGACAATATAAATATTTGCTCCGGCGCAAAGGGAGCCCTCTCCTATGGGGTCCAAAGAATGCCTTGCTCTCACAGCTATGGAGCACTGAGCGTCGTCTGTCTAAAGACCCAGCCCTGGCAGACACCTACTGTCAAGAAATCCAGATACTAGAACAGCAAGGCAATGTTAAAACTTTGCTTCCATCCACAGAAGACAACTCCAAGGATTCCTGGTATCTATTGCACCACGTGGTCCACCACAATGGTAAGGCCAGGATTGTCTATAACTGTTCCTAACAACATAATGGACAGTGCCTTAACAACCAAATCCTGCCTGTTCCAACCCAAAGCCTTTCACTCCTCGGGGTACTTCTTTGCTTCCGGGAACACAGTGTGGCTGTCAGTGGTGACATAAAAGGGATATTTCACCAAGTCTGCTTGCTATCAAAAGACAAAGCCTTCCTCTGTTTCCCGTGGAGAAGTATGAAGAGAGAAAAGGAGCCCACCGTATATGAGTGGTAAATATTGCCCTTTGGAATTACTTGTAGTTCTCGCTGTGCAACATGCGCCCTCCAAAGGCATGTGAAAGACAACAAGAAGGGGTATGAAGACCTTGTGCACACAGTTGAAACCACATTCTATGTGGACATATGTTTAACCTGCATCACCACTGCAGACCAAGCTAACATCCTAGTCGACCGACTACGCATGCTGCTGGCCACTGGAGGATTTGACATAAGGCAGTGGACCAGTAATGATCCAACTGTAATAGCACACCTTCCTGCTGAGGCCAAAGCCAAGAGTACAGAACTTTGGCGGTCTCAGCTCAAACAGGACCCTGAGGAACCAGCATTGGGCCTTCGTTGGAACTGCATCACAGATCGCCTCAGATACTGTTACCGACCAGTAGAATATTCCAAGCCCACTCTACGAAACGTTTACAAGGTTATGGCAACACAATACGACCCACTGGGGTATCTTATCCCATTTACCACTCGAGCCAAGATTCTCATTCAAGACCTGTGGAAAGTCGGCGTCGGCTGGGATGAGCAAATTCAACCCAAAGCTCTCTTGGAGATATGGACATCATAGAAGAGTGAGCTGGTCTACCTCCCACAACTAGAAATACCCAGGTGTTATGTACCAGCTTCCATAGACACAACAACGCCTTGCCAACATGCGCATATGTTTTGTGATGCTTTCGAGAGAGCCTATGGAGTAGTGGGATATCTGCATACACAAGACGACAAAGGCAATATCCATTTGGCATTTGTGATGGCCAGATCACGTGTCTGTCCCCGCAACAGTTGTCCATGCCTCGCCTCGAACTATGTGCAGCTCTGACTGGGACGTTTGAGATAAGAAGGGTGTTATGGCTGCTAGTTACATTTCAAGCTTCAAGGTCTACGCATGCCCAACACTTAGCTGTTTTCAAGTATGACTAGGATTTAAAAGATATCTATCTCTGTCAATTCTCCTCCAGATCATCTACAAAAGATCTCTGACACAATTACAAAACTTCTAAAGCTCGAACTAAAATAAAAGCCAAGGCACTATGGATGGAGGAAGTCCACGTCAAAGTCGTCATGGTCAGCGAGGGAAACTAGCAATTCTCGAAAGTCACCACTTTGCTTGACCCCCTTCAGAGACATAGCAAAGGATCCTTGAAGCCAATCTTTGAAGGGGTCAGAGACACCGGAAACTTCAGTAAGTTGCTTAGACAGGGCTTGGAGGCCCTCTAAGGCCCTCTGGACCGAGCCATCGGGGGCGGAGTGGTTAGGAATGAAGGTACAGCATTGGTCACCAAACATTGCACACACACCTTCTTCCTTGGCTAGGATGCGGTCAAGGGCTATGCGGTTCTGGATGGCCATGAGGGAGTTCGGGGCAAGTTGTTCAGCAAGTTCCTCAACAGCGTCACGAGTCAGGTTGGTCAGTCTCAACAGATTATAAAAAACATAGATAATGCATTCTACATTTTTAGCTTCACTTTAACACTTGGTTAAAGTGAAGCTGGAGTGTTCTCTCCAGAGCATAAGCCTGGGCATTACATATGGAAATTCTGGGGTGCCCAGTCGTCAGGATCCCACTCTCGGCCTTGCTGATAAAACCCAAAGAAATGCTGAGCATGACATTTGGCATCAGTTTGCCTGCAGGAGCTGCCGAAACAGTGTTTGCAAGGTACTAATCCGCCTTCGAGCTCCACTCCTGATTTTTTCAAGGTTTACTCCTTTACACATGGTCGTTGAGTCTATGTATATGTGGAGACCTCCCCCGCCCTTGCCGTTTGCTGGTTGGATCAGCTTATCCGCCTAACGGTGCAGTGTAAACACCAAGTCTACAGTAAAACCTGTAGTCAGATTTGTCCTTCTCCTAGGAAGACGTCCGGCCGAGGATGTTGAGCTCTTCCTACCCTGCTAAATGGCCGATGGGCGAGCGCCTTTTGGTGAATCTTGTTTTTGCTTCCACCAGGGTGTCTTGCCACCCACCTCAACAGTGCCAGTTGGGCACTGATGGGAGTGCCAGTTGAGTCGCTGGCAGCCCGACCGTGAAACAGGTTGTACTGGATTACAGGATACCAGTCGCAGATCCAACCAACCTGACCTGACCTGTGTCTTATGTTTCGAGTAAAACTCCCAAGGATGCATTATTTCAGGCATTATTAGCCATTTTGCATGTGTAGTTTAGGAGTTATGTTTAAATAAATCCTATTGAGTGTGACAGTTATACTGTCTGAGTAAAACCCAATTTTTGTATTTGCAAACCTTAACAACAACTGATTCTAGTAAAATTCCCAGACAGTAGATACAATATTACAGGCATTTTTAGACGTAATGCATGTTTGGTTTTGGAGTTATTTTTATATAACTTTCATATTTAGCATGACAGTTATACTGTCCTATTGAATAAAAAACTAACTTGTGTCTTTGCAAACTTTACAAAAGATCATTTCTCTGGTAAAACTAACAAAGATACATGTCTCCAGGCATTATTAGACATTTTGCACGTGTTGTTTAGAAGTTATGTTGGAATACATTTGTATTGCTTTTTTCTCATTATCTCAGGATTCTAAGAACATTACAGCATATTGAGTAAAAAACTACTTTTTATGTTTGTATTTTTGGGAATATTCGACATCGTGTCATCTGGACCAAAGGGGAAGCAAACCATCCAGACTCTTATCGACGCAAAGTTCAAAAGCCAGCATCTGTGATGGTATGTGAATGCATTAGTGCCCAAGGCATGGGTGACTTACACATCTGTGAAGGCACCATTAATGCTGAAATGT
>NC_084618.1:31585301-31674770 GCF_033978795.1 Nerophis ophidion | reverse complement strand
TACACATGCAAAATGTCTAATAATTCCTGAAAAAATGCATCATCGAGAGTTTTCCTGAAAAAAAAAACATTTGGTAAGGTTTGCAAAAACAAAATTTGATTTGTTACTCAATTTGACAGTAATGTACTTAGAATCCTGAGATAATGCGAAAAAAGCAATAAAAATGTATTCCAACATAATTCCTAATCCAAACGTGCAAAATGTCTACAAATGCCTGTGATATTGAATACATGTGAGTTTTACTAGATACAGTTGTTTTTCTATGGTTTGCAAATACAAAAATGAGGTTTTACTCAATATGACTGTATACTGTAACACTCAATATGACAGTTTTTTAAACATAACTCCTACACCACACATGAAAAATGTCTAATAATGCCTGAAATAATGCATCTTTGGGATTTTTACTCGAAACATATGCTTTTTTAAATCTTGCAAGTACAAAAAGTAGTTTTTTACTCAATGTGACTATAATAGTCTTAGAATCCTGAGATAATGCGAAAAAAGCAATAAAAATGTATTCAAACATAACTTCTAAACAACACATGCAAAATGGCTAATAATGCCTAGAGATATGTTTTTTGGTTAGTTGTACTAGAAAAATGATCTTTTGTAAGGTTTGCAAAGACACAAGTTAGTTTTTTTATTCAATATAACAGTGTAAATTTCATACTAAATATGAAAGGTTTATAATCATAACTCCAAAACCAAATATGAAATTTGTCTTTAAGAGCCTTTAATATTGAATTTATGTAAATTTTACCAGAATCAGGTATTTTGGAAAGAATCACAAATACAAATATTAGATTTTACTGGCCTCATATTGGTCACACTCAAAATGACAGTTTTTGAAACATAACTCCAAAAATACACATGCAAAATGTCTAATAATTCCTGAAAAAATGCATCATCGAGAGTTTTCCTGAAAAAAAAAACATTTGGTAAGGTTTGCAAAAACAAAATATGATTTGTTACTCAATTTGACAGTAATGTACTTAGAATCCTGAGATAATGCGAAAAAAGCAATAAAAATGTATTCCAACATAATTCCGAATCCAAACGTGCAAAATGTCTACAAATGCCTGTGATATTGAATACATGTGAGTTTTACTAGATACAGTTGTTTTTCTATGGTTTGCAAATACAAAAATGAGGTTTTACTCAATATGACTGTATACTGTAACACTCAATATGACAGTTATTTAAACATAACTCCTACACCACACATGAAAATGGCTAATAATCCCTGAAATAATGCATCTTTGGGAGTTTTACTCGAAACATATGCTTTTTTAAATCTTGCAAGTGCAAAAAGTAGTTTTACTCAATGTGACTATAATAGTCTTAGAATCCTGAGATAATGCGAAAAAAGCAATAAAAATGTATTCAAACATAACTTCTAAACAACACATGCAAAATGGCTAATAATGCCTAGAGATATGTTTTTTGGTTGGTTGTACTCGAAAAATGATCTTTTGTAAGGTTTGCAAAGACACAGGTTAGTTTTTTTATTCAATATAACGGGTGTAACTTTCATACTAAATATGAAAGGTTTATAATCATAACTCCAAAACCAAATGTGAAATTAGTCTTAAAAAGCCTTTAATATTGAATTTATGTAAGTTTTAGCAGAATCAGGTATTTTGGAAAGAATCACAAATACAAATATTAGATTTTACTGGCCTCATATTGGTCACACTCAAAATGACAGTTTTTGAAACATAACTCCAAAAATACACATGCAAAATGTCTAATAATTCCTGAAGAAATGCATCTTCGAGAGTTTTCCTGAAAAAAAACATTTGGTAGGGTTTGCAAAAACAACATTTGATTTGTTACTCCATTTGACAGTAATGTACTTAGAATCCTGAGATATTGCGAAAAAAGCAATAAAAATGTATTCCAACATAATTCCTAATCCAAACGTGCAAAATGTCTAAAAATGCCTGTGATATTGAATACATGTGAGTTTTACTAGATACAGTTGTTTTTCTATGGTTTGCAAATACAAAAATGAGGTTTTACTCAATATGACTGTATACTGTAACACTCAATATGACAGTTATTTAAACATAACTCCTACACCACACATGAAAATGGCTAATAATCCCTGAAATAATGCATCTTTGGGAGTTTTACTCGAAACATATGCTTTTTTAAATCTTGCAAATGCAAAAAGTAGTTTTTTACTCAATATGACTATAATAGTCTGAGAATCCTGAGATAATGCGAAAAAAAGAAATAAAATGTATTCAAACATAACTTCTAAACAACACATGCAAAATGGCTAATAATAGCTAGAGATATGTTTTTTTGTTAGTTGTACTAGAAAAATGATCTTTTGTAAGGTTTGCAAAGACACAAGTTGGTTTTTTTTATTCAATATAACAGTGTAACAGTCATACTAAATATGAAAGGTTTATAATCATAACTCCAAAGCCAAATATGAAATTTGTCTTAAAAAGCCTTTAATATTGAATTTATGTAAGTTTTAGCAGAATCAGGTATTTTGGAAAGAATCACAAATACAAATATTAGATTTTACTGGCCTCATATTGGTCACACTCAAAATGACAGTTTTTGAAACATAACTCCAAAAATACACATGCAAAATGTCTAATAATTCCTGAAGAAATGCATCTTCGAGAGTGTTCCTGAAAAAAAAACATTTGGTAAGGTATGCAAAAACAAAATTTGATTTGTTACTCAATTTAACAGTAATGTACTTAGAATCCTGAGATAATGCGAAAAAAGCAATAAAAATGTATTCCAACATAATTCCTAATCCAAACGTGCAAAATGTCTAAAAATGCCTGTGATATTGAATACATGTGAGTTTTACTAGATACAGTTGTTTTTCTATGGTTTGCAAATACAAAAATGAGGTTTTACTCAATATGACTGTATACTGCAACACTCAATATGACAGTTATTTAAACATAACTCCTACACCACACATGAAAAATGGCTAATAATGCCTGAAATAATGCATCTTTGGGAGTTTTACTCGAAACATATGCTTTTTTAAATCTTGCAAATGCAAAAAGTAGTTGTTTACTCAATATGACTATAATAGTCTGAGAATCCTGAGATAATGCGAAAAAAAGAAATAAAATGTATTCAAACATAACTTCTAAACAACACATGCAAAATGGCTGATAATAGCTAGAGATATGTTTTTTTGTTAGTTGTACTAGAAAAATGATATTTTGTAAGGTTTGCAAAGACACAAGTTAGTTTTTTTTATTCAATATAACAGTGTAACAGTCATACTAAATATGAAAGGTTTATAATCATAACTCCAAAGCCAAATATGAAATTTGTCTTAAAAAGCCTTTAATATTGAATTTATGTAAGTTTTAGCAGAATCAGGTATTTTGGAAAGAATCACAAATACAAATATTAGATTTTACTGGCCTCATATTGGTCACACTCAAAATGACAGTTTTTGAAACATAACTCCAAAAATACACATGCAAAATGTTTAATAATTCCTGAAGAAAAGCATCTTAAAGAGTTTTCCTGAAAAAAAAAACATTTGGTAAGGTTTGCAAAAACAAAATTTGATTTGTTACTCAATTTGACAGTAATGTACTTAGAATCCTGAGCTAATGCGAAAAAAGCAATAAAAATGTATTCCAACATAATTCCTAATCCAAACGTGCAAAATGTCTAAAAATACCTGTGATATTGAATACATGTGAGTTTTACTAGATACAGTTGTTTTTCTATGGTTTGCAAATACAAAAATGAGGTTTTACTCAATATGACTGTATACTGTAACACTCAATATGACAGTTATTTAAACATAACTCCTACACCACACATGAAAAATGGCTAATAATGCCTGAAATAATGCATCTTTGGGAGTTTTTACTCGAAACATATGCTTTTTTAAATCTTGCAAATGCAAAAAGTAGTTTTTTACTCAATATGATTATAATAGTCTGAGAATCCTGAGATAATGCGAAAAAAGCAATAAAAATGTATTCAAACATAACTTCTAAACAACACATGCAAAATGGCTAATAATAGCTAGAGATATGTTTTTTTGTTAGTTGTACTAGAAAAATGATCTTTTGTAAGGTTTGCAAAGACACAAGTTAGTTTTTTTTATTCAATATAACAGTGTAACTGTCACACTAAATATGAAAGGTTTATAATCATAACTCCAAAACCAAATATGAAATTTGTCTTAAAAAGCCTTTAAGATTGAATTTATGTAAGTTTTAGCAGAATCAGGTATTTTGGAAAGAATCACAAATACAAATATTAGATTTTACTGGCCTCATATTGGTCACACTCAAAATGACAGTTTTTGAAACATAACTCCAAAAATACACATGCAAAATGTCTAATGATGCCTTAAAAAATGCATCTTCGAGAGTTTTCCTGAAAAAAACCCATTTGGTAAGGTTTGCAAAAACAAAATTTGATTTGTTACTCAATTTGACAGTAATGTACTTAGAATCCTGAGATAATGCGAAAAAAGCAATAAAAATGTATTCCAACATAATTCCTAATCCAAACGTGCAAAATGTCTAAAAATGCCTGTGATATTGAATACATGTGAGTTTTACTAGATACAGTTGTTTTTCTAAGGTTTGCAAATACAAAAATGAGGTTTTACTCAATATGACTGTATACTGTAACACTCAATATGACAGTTATTTAAACATAACTCCTACACCACACATGAAAAAAGTCTAATAATGCCTGAAATAATGCATCTTTGGGAGTTTTACTCGAAACATATGCTTTTTTAAATCTTGCAAGTGCAAAAAGTAGTGTTTTACTCAATGTGACTATAATAGTCTTAGAATCCTGAGATAATGCGAAAAAAAGCAATACAAATGTATTCAAACATAACTTCTAAACAACACATGCAAAATGGCTAATAATGCCTAGAGATATGTTTTTGGTTAGTTGTACTCGAAAAATTATCTTTTGTAAGGTTTGCAAAGACACAGGTTAGTTTTTTTATTCAATATAACAGTGTAACTTTCATACTAAATATAAAAGGTTTATAATCATAACTCCAAAACCAAATGTGAAATTTGTCTTAAAAAGCCTTTAATATTTAATTTATGTAAGTTTTAGCAGAATCAGGTATTTTGGAAAGAATCACAAATACAAATATTAGATTTTACTGGCCTCATATTGGTCACACTCAAAATGACAGTTTTTGAAGCATAACTCCAAAAATACACCTGCAAAATGTCAAATGATGCCTTAAAAAATGCATCTTCGAGAGTTTTCCTGAAAAAAAACATTTGGTAAGGTTTGCAAAAACAAAATTTGATTTGATACTCAATTTGACAGTAATGTACTTAGAATCCTGAGATAATGCAAAAAAAGAATAAAAATGTATTCAAACATAACTTCTAAACAACACATGCAAAATGGCTAATAATGCCTAGAGATATGTTTTTTGGTTAGTTGTACTCGAAAAATGATCTTTTGTAAGGTTTGCAAAGACACAAGTTAGTTTTTTTATTCAATATAACAGTGTAACTTTCATACTAAATATGAAAGGTTTATAATCATAACTCCAAAACCCAATGTGAAATTTGTCTTAAAAAGCCTTTAATATTTAATTTGTGTAAGTTTTAGCAGAATCAGGTATTTTGGAAAGAATCACAAATACAAATATTAGATTTTACTGGCCTCATATTGGTCACACTCAAAATGACAGTTTTTGAAACATAACTCCAAAAATACACATGCAAAATGTCTAATAATTCCTGAAGAAATGCATCTTCGAGAGTTTTCCTGAAAAAAAAACATTTGGTAAGGTTTGCAAAAACAAAATTTGATTTGTTACTCAATTTGACAGTAATGTACTTAGAATCCTGGGATAATGCGAAAAAAGCAATTAAAATGAATTCCAACATAATTCCTAATCCAAATGTGCAAAATGTCTAAAAATGCCTGTGATATTGAATACATGTGAGTTTTACTAGATACAGTTGTTTTTCTATGGTTTGCAAATACAAAAATGAGGTTTTACTCAATATGACTGAATACTGTAACACTCAATATGACGGTTATTTAAACATAACTCCTACACCACACATGAAAAATGGCTAATAATGCCTGAAATAATGCATCTTTGGGAGTTTTACTCGAAACATATGCTTTTTTAAATCTTGCAAGTGCAAAAAGTAGTGTTTTACTCAATGTGACTATAATAGTCTTACAATCCTGAGATAATGCGAAAAAAGCAATAAAAATGTATTCAAACATAACTTCTAAACAACACATGCAAAATGGCTAATAATGCCTAGAGATATGTTTTTTGGTTAGTTGTACTCGAAAAATGATCTTTTGTAAGGTTTGCAAAGACACAAGTTAGTTTTTTTATTCAATATAACAGTGTAACTTTCATACTAAATACGAAAGGTTTATAATCATAACTCCAAAACCCATTGTGAAATTTGTCTTAAAAAGCCTTTAATATTTAATTTATGTAAATTTTAGCAGAATCAGGTATTTTGGAAAGAATCACAAATACAAATATTAGATTTTACTGGCCTCATATTGGTCACACTCAAAATGACAGTTTTTGAAACATAACTCCAAAAATACACATGCAAAATGTTTAATAATTCCTGAAGAAAAGCATCTTAAAGAGTTTTCCTGAAAAAAAAAACATTTGGTAAGGTTTGCAAAAACAAAATTTGATTTGTTACTCAATTTGACAGTAATGTACTTAGAATCCTGGTATAATGCGAAAAAAGCAATTAAAATGAATTCCAACATAATTCCTAATCCAAATGTGCAAAATGTCTAAAAATGCCTGTGATATTGAATACATGTGAGTTTTACTAGATACAGTTGTTTTTCTATGGTTTGCAAATACAAAAATGAGGTTTTACTCAATATGACTGTATACTGTAACACTCACTATGACAGTTATTTAAACATAACTCCTACACCACACATGAAAAATGGCTAATAATGCCTGAAATAATGCATCTTTGGGAGTTTTACTCAAAACATATGCTTTTTTAAATCTTGCAAATGCAAAAAGTAGTTTTTTACTCAATATGACTATAATAGTCTTACAATCCTGAGATAATGCGAAAAAAGCAATAAAAATGTATTCAAACATATCTTCTAAACAACACATGCAAAATGGCTGATAATAGCTAGAGATATGTTTTTTTGTTAGTTGTACTAGAAAAATGATCTTTTGTAAGGTTTGCAAAGACACAAGTTAGTTTTTTTATTCAATATAACAGTGTAACTGTCATACTAAATATGAAAGGTTTATAATCATAACTCCAAAACCAAATATGAAATTTGTCTTAAAAAGCCTTTAATATTGAATTTATGTAAGTTTTACCAGAATCAGGTATTTTGGAAAGAATCACAAATACAAATATTAGATTTTACTGGCCTCATATTGGTCACACTCAAAATGACAGTTTTTGAAGCATAACTCCAAAAATACACATGCAAAATGTCTAATGATGCCTTAAAAAATGCATCTTCAAGAGTTTTCCTGAAAAAAAAAAACATTTGGTAAGGTTTGCAAAAACAAAATTTGATTTGATACTCAATTTGACAGTAATGTACTTAGAATCCTGAGATAATGCGAAAAAAGCAATAAAAATGTATTCAAACATAATTCCTAATCCAAACCTGCAAAATGTCTAAAAATGCCTGTGATATTGAATACATGTGAGTTTTACTAGATACAGTTGTTTTTCAATGGTTTGCAAATACAAATAGAGGTTTTACTCAATATGACTGTATACTGTAACACTCAATATGACAGTTATTTAAACATAACTCCTACACCACACATGAAAAATGGCTAATAATGCCTGAAATAATGCATCTTTGGGAGTTTTACTCGAAACATATGCTTTTTTAAATCTTGCAAATGCAAAAAGTAGTTTTTTACTCAATATGACTATAATAGTCTTAGAATCCTGAGATAATGCGAAAAAAGCAATAACAATGTATTCACACATAACTTCTAAACAACACATGCAAAATGGCTAATAATGCCTAGAGATATGTTTTTTTTGTTAGTTGTACTAGAAAAATGATCTTTTGTAAGGTTTGCAAAGACACAAGTTAGTTTTTTTATTCAATATAACAGTGTAACTGTCATACTAAATATGAAAGGTTTATAATGATAACTCCAAAACCAAATATGACATTTGTCTTAAAAAGCCTTTAATATTGAAGTTATGTAAGTTTTAGCAGAATCAGGTATTTTGGAAAGAATCACAAATACAAATATTAGATTTTACTGGCCTCATATTGGTCACACTCAAAATGACAGTTTTTGAAACATAACTCCAAAAATACACATGCAAAATGTCTAATAATGCCTGAAGAAATGCATCTTCGAGAGTTTTCCTGAAAAAAATACATTTGGTAAGGTTTGCAAAAAAAAAAATTGATTTGTTACTCAATTTGACAGTAATGTACTTAGAATCCCGAGATAATGCGAAAAAGGCAATAAAAATGTATTCCAACATAATTCCTAATCCAAACGTGCAAAATGTCTAAAAATGCCTGTGATATTGAATACATGTGAGTTTTACTAGATACAGTTGTTTTTCTATGGTTTGCAAATACAAAAATGAGGTTTTACTCAATATGACTGTATACTGTAACACTTAATATGACAGTTTTTGAAACATAACTCCTACACCACACATGAAAAATGGCTAATAATGCCTGAAATAATGCATCTTTGGGAGTTTTACTCGAAACATATGCTTTTTTTAAATCTTGCAAATGCAAAAAGTAGTATTTTACTCAATATGACTATACTAGTCTTAGAATCCTGAGATAATGCGAAAAAAGCAATAAAATGTATTCAAACATAACTTCTAAACAACACATGCAAAAAGGCTAATATAGCTAGAGATATGTTTTTTTGTTAGTTGTACTAGAAAAATGATCTTTTGTAAGGTTTGCAAAGACACAAGTTAGTTTTTTTTATTCAATATAACAGTGTAACAGTCATACTAAATATGAAAGGTTTATAATCATAACTCCAAAGCCAAATATGAAATTTGTCTTAAAAAGCCTTTAATATTGAATTTATGTAAGTTTTAGCAGAATCAGGTATTTTGGAAGGAATCACAAATACAAATATTAGATTTTACTGGCCTCATATTGGTCACACTCAAAATGACAGTTTTTGAAACATAACTCCAAAAATACATATGCAAAATGTCTAATAATTCCTGAAGAAATGCATCTTCGAGAGTTTTCCTGAAAAAAAAACATTTGGTAAGGTTTGCAAAAAAAAATGTGATTTGTTACTCAATTTTACAGTAATGTACTTAGAATCCTGAGATAATGCGAAAAAAGCAATAAAAATGTATTCCAACATAATTCCTAATCCAAACGTGCAAAATGTCTAAAAATGCCTGTGATATTGAATACATGTGAGTTTTACTAGATACAGTTGTTTTTCTATGGTTTGCAAATACAAAAATTAGGTTTTACTCAATATGACTGTATACTGTAACACTCAATATGACAGTTATTTAAACATAACTCCTACACCACACATGAAAAATGGCTAATAATGCCTGAAATAATGCATCTTTGGGAGTTTTACTCGAAACATATGCTTTTTTAAATCTTGCAAATGCAAAAAGTAGTTTTTTACTCAATATGACTATAATAGTCTTAGAATCCTGAGATAATGCGAAAAAAGCAATAAAAATGTATTCAAACATAACTTCTAAACAACACATGCAAAATGGCTAATAAATCCTAGAGATATGTTTTTTTGTTAGTTGTACTAGAAAAATTATCTTTTATAAGGTTTGCAAAGACACAAGTTAGTTTTTTATTCAATATAACAGTGTAACTGTCATACTAAATATGAAAGGTTTATAATCATAACTCCAAAACCAAATATGAAATTTGTCTTAAAAAGCCTTTAATATTGAATCTATGTGAGTTTTAGCAGAATCAGGTATTTTGGAAAGAATCACAAATACAAATATTAGATTTTACTGGCCTCATATTGGTCACACTCAAAATGACAGTTTTTGAAACATAACTCCAAAAATACACATGCAAAATGGCTAATAATGCCTAGAGATATGTTTTTTTGTTAGTTGTACTAGAAAAATGATCTTTTGTAAGGTTTGCAAAGACACAAGTTAATTTTTTTATTCAATATAACAGTGTAACTGTCATACTAAATATGAAAGGTTTATAATCATAACTCCAAAATCAAATATAAAATTTGTCTTAAAAAGCCTTTAATATTGAATCTATGTGAGTTTTAGCAGAATCAGGTATTTTGGAAAGAATCACAAATACAAATATTAGATTTTACTGGCCTCATATTGGTCACACTCAAAATGACAGTTTTTGAAATATAACTCCAAAAATACACATGCAAAAAAGCTTATGTTTCGAGTAAAACTCCCAAAGATGCATTATTTCATGCATTATTAGCCATTTTTCATGTGTGGTGTAGGAGTTATGTTTAAATAACTGTCATATTGAGTGTTACAGTATACAGTCATATTGAGTAAAACCTAATTTTTGTATTTGCAAACCATAGAAAAACAACTGTATCTAGTAAAACTCACATGTATTCAATATCACAGGCCTTTTTAGACATTTTGCACATTTGGATTAGGAATTATGTTTGAATACATTTTTATTGCTTTTTTTGCATTATCTCAGGATTCTAAGTACATTACTGTCAAATTGAGTAACGAATCAAATTTTGTTTTTGCAAACCTTACCAAATGTTTTTTTTCTGGAAAACTCTCGAAGATGCATTTCTTCAGGCATTATTAGACATTTTGCATGTGTATTTTTGGAGTTATGTTTCAAAAACTGTCATTTTGAGTGTGACCAATATGAGGCCAGTAAAATCTAATATTTGTATTTGTGATTCTTTCCAAAATACCTGATTCTGCTAAAACTCACATAGATTCAATATTAAAGGCTTTTTAAGACAAATTTCATATTTGGTTTTGGAGTTATGATTATAAACCTTTCATATTTAGTATGACAGTTACACTGTTATATTGAATAAAAAAACTAACTTGTGTCTTTGCAAACCTTATAAAAGATCATTTTTCTAGTACAACTAACAAAAAACATATCTCTAGGCATTATTAGCCATTTTGCATGTGTTGTTTAGAAGTTATGTTTGAATACATTTTTATTGCTTTTTTCGCATTATCTCAGGATTCTAAGACTATTATAGTCATATTGAGTAAAAAACTACTTTTTGCATTTGCAAGATTTAAAAAAGCATATGTTTCGAGTAAAACTCCCAAAGATGCATTATTTCAGGCATTATTAGCCATTTTTCATGTGTGGTGTAGGAGTTATGTTTAAATAACTGTCATATTGAGTGTTACAGTATACAGTCATATTGAGTAAAACCTAATTTTTGTATTTGCAAACCATAGAAAAACAACTGTATCTAGTAAAACTCACATGTATTCAATATCACAGGCATTTTTAGACATTTTGCAGGTTTGGATTAGGAATTATGTTTGAATACATTTTTATTGCTTTTTTCGCATTATCTCAGGATTCTAAGTACATTACTGTCAAATTGAGTAACGAATCAAATTTTGTTTTTGCAAACCTTACCAAATGTTTTTTTTCTGGAAAACTCTCGAAGATGCATTTCTTCAGGCATTATCAGACATTTTGCATGTGTATTTTTGGAGTTATGTTTCAAAAACTGTCATTTTGAGTGTGACCAATATGAGGCCAGTAAAATCTAATATTTGTATTTGTGATTCTTTCCAAAATACCTGATTCTGCTAAAACTCACATAGATTCAATATTAAAGGCTTTTCAAGACAAATTTCATATTTAGTTTTGGAGTTATGATTATAAACCTTTCATATTTAGTATGACAGTTACACTGTTATATTGAATAAAAAAACTAACTTGTGTCTTTGCAAACCTTATAAAAGATCATTTTTCTAGTACAACTAACAAAAAAAACATATCTCTAGGCATTATTAGCCATTTTGCATGTGTTGTTTAGAAGTTATGTTTGAATACATTTTTATTGCTTTTTTCGCCTTATCTCAGGATTCTAAGACTATTATAGTCATATTGAGTAAAAAACTACTTTTTGCATTTGCAAGATTTAAAAAAGCATATGTTTCGAGTAAAACTCCCAAAGATGCATTATTTCATGCATTATTAGCCATTTTTCATGTGTGGTGTAGGAGTTATGTTTAAATAACTGTCATATTGAGTGTTACAGTATACAGTCATATTGAGTAAAACCTCATTTTTGTATTTGCAAACCATAGAAAAACAACTGTATCTAGTAAAAATCACATGTATTCAATATCACAGGCATTTTTAGACATTTTGCAGGTTGGGATTAAGAATTATGTTTGAATACATTTTTATTGCTTTTTTCGCATTATCTCAGGATTCTAAGTACATTACTGTCAAATTGAGTAACAAATCAAATTTTGTTTTTGCAAACCTTACCAAATGTCTTTTTTTTTCAGGAAAACTCTCGAAGATGCATTTCTTCAGGCATTATTAGACATTTTGCATGTGTATTTTTGGAGTTATGTTTCAAAAACTGTCATTTTGAGTGTGACCAATATGAGGCCAGTAAAATCTAATATTTGTATTTGTGATTCTTTCCAAAATACCTGATTCTGCTAAAACTCACATAGATTCAATATTAAAGGCTTTTTAAGACAACTTTCATATTTGGTTTTGGAGTTATGATTATAAACCTTTCATATTTAGTATGACAGTTACACTGTTATATTGAATAAAAAAACTAACTTGTGTCTTTGCAAACCTTATAAAAGATCATTTTTCTAGTACAACTAACAAAAAAACATATCTCTAGGCATTATTAGCCATTTTGCATGTGTTGTTTAGAAGTTATGTTTGAATACATTTTTATTGCTTTTTTCGCATTATCTCAGGATTCTAAGACTATTATAGTCATATTGAGTAAAAAACTACTTTTTGCATTTGCAAGATTTAAAAAAGCATATGTTTCGAGTAAAACTCCCAAAGATGCATTATTTCATGCATTATTAGCCATTTTTCATGTGTGGTGTAGGAGTTATGTTTAAATAACTGTCATATTGAGTGTTACAGTATACAGTCATATTGAGTAAAACCTAATTTTTGTATTTGCAAACCATAGAAAAACAACTGTATCTAGTAAAACTCACATGTATTCAATATCACAGGCATTTTTAGACATTTTGCAGGTTTGGATTAGGAATTATGTTTGAATACATTTTTATTGCTTTTTTCGCATTATCTCAGGATTCTAAGTACATTATTGTCAAATTGAGTAACAAATCAAATTTTGTTTTTGCAAACCTTACCAAATGTCTTTTTTTTCAGGAAAACTCTCGAAGATGCATTTCTTCAGGCATTATTAGACATTTTGCATGTGTATTTTTGGAGTTATGTTTCAAAAACTGTCATTTTGAGTGTGATCAATATGAGGCCAGTAAAATCTAATATTTGTATTTGTGATTCTTTCCAAAATACCTGATTCTGCTAAAACTTACATAAATTCAATATTAAAGGCTTTTTAAGACAAATGTCATATTTGGTTTTGGAGTTATCATTATAAACCTTTCATATTTAGTATGACAGTTACACTGTTATGTTGAATAAAAAAAATAACTTGTGTCTTTGCAAACCTTACAAAAGATCATTTTTCTAGTACAACTAACAAGAAACATATCTCTAGGCATTATTAGCCATTTTGCATGTGTTGTTTAGAAGTTATGTGTGAATACATTTTTATTGCTTTTTTCGCATTATCTCAGGATTCTAAGACTATTATAGTCATATTGAGTAAAAAACTACTTTTTGCATTTGCAAGATTTAAAAAAGCATATGTTTCGAGTAAAACTCCCAAAGATGCATTATTTCATGCATTATTAGCCATTTTTCATGTGTGGTGTAGGAGTTATGTTTAAATAACTGTCATATTGAGTGTTACAGTATACAGTCATATTGAGTAAAACCTAATTTTTGTATTTGCAAACCATAGAAAAACAACTGTATCTAGTAAAACTCACATGTATTCAATATCACAGGCATTTTCAGACATTTTGCAGGTTTGGATTAGGAATTATGTTTGAATACATTTTTATTGCTTTTTTCGCATTATCTCAGGATTCTAAGTACATTACTGTCAAATTGAGTAACAAATCAAATTTTGTTTTTGCAAACCTTACCAAATGTCTTTTTTTTCAGGAAAACTCTCGAAGATGCATTTCTTCAGGCCTTATTAGACATTTTGCATGTGTATTTTTGGAGTTATGTTTCAAAAACTGTCATTTTGAGTGTGATCAATATGAGGCCAGTAAAATCTAATATTTGTATTTGTGATTCTTTCCAAAATACCTGATTCTGCTAAAACTTACATAAATTCAATATTAAAGGCTTTTTAAGACAAATGTCATATTTGGTTTTGGAGTTATCATTATAAACCTTTCATATTTAGTATGACAGTTACACTGTTATGTTGAATAAAAAAAATAACTTGTGTCTTTACAAACCTTACAAAAGATCATTTTTCTAGTACAACTAACAAGAAACATATCTCTAGGCATTATTAGCCATTTTGCATGTGTTGTTTAGAAGTTATGTGTGAATACATTTTTATTGCTTTTTTCGCATTATCTCAGGATTCTAAGACTATTATAGTCATATTGAGTAAAAAACGACTTTTTGCATTAGCAAGATTTAAAAAAGCATACGTTTCGAGTAAAAACTCCCAAAGATGCATTATTTCAGGCATTATTAGCCATTTTTCATGTGTGGTGTAGGAGTTATGTTTAAATAACTGTCATATTGAGTGTTACAGTATACAGTCATATTGAGTAAAACCTCATTTTTGTATTTGCAAACCATTGAAAAACAACTGTATCTAGTAAAACTCACATGTATTCAATATCACAGGCATTTTTAGACATTTTGCAGGTTTGGATTAGGAATTATGTTTGAATACATTTTTATTGCTTTTTTGCATTATCTCAGGATTCTAAGTACATTACTGTCAAATTGAGTAACAAATCAAATTTTGTTTTTGCAAACCTTACCAAATGTTTTTTTCTGGAAAACTCTCGAAGATGCATTTCTTCAGGCATTATTAGACATTTTGCATGTGTATTTTTGGAGTTATGTTTCAAAAACTGTCATTTTGAGTGTGACCAATATGAGGCCAGTAAAATCTAATATTTGTATTTGTGATTCTTTCCAAAATACCTGATTTTGCTAAAACTCACATAGATTCAATATTAAAGGCTTTTTAAGACAAATTTCATATTTGGTTTTGGAGTTATGATTATAAACCTTTCATATTTAGTATGACAGTTACACTGTTATATTGAATAAAAAAACTAACTTGTGTCTTTGCAAACCTTATAAAAGATCATTTTTCTAGTACAACTAACAAAAAAACATATCTCTAGGCATTATTAGCCATTTTGCATGTGTTGTTTAGAAGTTATGTTTGAATACATTTTTATTGCTTTTTTCGCATTATCTCAGGATTCTAAGACTATTATAGTCATATTGAGTAAAAAACTACTTTTTGCATTTGCAAGATTTAAAAAAGCATATGTTTCGAGTAAAACTCCCAAAGATGCATTATTTTATGCATTATTAGCCATTTTTCATGTGTGGTGTAGGAGTTATGTTTAAATAACTGTCATATTGAGTGTTACAGTATACAGTCATATTGAGTAAAACCTAATTTTTGTATTTGCAAACCATAGAAAAACAACTGTATCTAGTAAAACTCACATGTATTCAATATCACAGGCCTTTTTAGACATTTTGCAGGTTTGGATTAGGAATTATGTTTGAATACATTTTTATTGCTTTTTTCGCATTATCTCAGGATTCTAAGACTATTATAGTCATATTGAGTAAAAAACTACTTTTTGCATTTGCAAGATTTAAAAAAGCATATGTTTCGAGTAAAACTCCCAAAGATGCATTATTTCATGCATTATTAGCCATTTTTCATGTGTGGTGTAGGAGTTATGTTTAAATAACTGTCATATTGAGTGTTACAGTATACAGTCATATTGAGTAAAACCTCATTTTTGTATTTGCAAACCATAGAAAAACAACTGTATCTAGTAAAACTCACATGTATTCAATATCACAGGCCTTTTTAGACATTTTGCAGGTTTGGATTAGGAATTATGTTTGAATACATTTTTATTGCTTTTTTCGCATTATCTCAGGATTCTAAGACTATTATAGTCATATTGAGTAAAAAACTACTTTTTGCATTTGCAAGATTTAAAAAAGCATATGTTTCGAGTAAAACTCCCAAAGATGCATTATTTCATGCATTATTAGCCATTTTTCATGTGTGGTGTAGGAGTTATGTTTAAATAACTGTCATATGAGTGTTACAGTATACAGTCATATTGAGTAAAACCTCATTTTTGTATTTGCAAACCATAGGAAAAACAACTGTATCTAGTAAAACTCACATGTATTCAATATCACAGCATTTTTAGACATTTTGCAGGTTGGGATTAAGAATTATGTTTGAATACATTTTTATTGCTTTTTTCGCATTATCTCAGGATTCTAAGTACATTACTGTCAAATTGAGTAACAAATCAAATTTTGTTTTTGCAAACCTTACCAAATGTCTTTTTTTCAGGAAAACTCTCGAAGATGCATTTCTTCAGGCATTATTAGACATTTTGCATGTGTATTTTTGGAGTTATGTTTCAAAAACTGTCATTTTGAGTGTGACCAATATGAGGCCAGTAAAATCTAATATTTGTATTTGTGATTCTTTCCAAAATACCTGATTCTGCTAAAACTCACATAGATTCAATATTAAAGGCTTTTCAAGACAAATTTCTTATTTAGTTTTGGAGTTATGATTATAAACCTTTCATATTTAGTATGACAGTTACACTGTTATATGAATAAAAAAACTAACTTGTGTCTTTGCAAACCTTATAAAAGATCATTTTTCTAGTACAACTAACAAAAAAACATATCTCTAGGCATTATCAGCCATTTTGCATGTGTTGTTTAGAAGTTATGTTTGAATACATTTGTATTGCTTTTTTCGCATTATCTCAGGATTCTAAGACTACTATAGTCATATTGAGTAAAAAACTACGTTTTGCATTTGCAAGATTTAAAAAAGCATATGTTTCGAGTAAAACTCCCAAGATGCATTATTTCATGCATTATTAGCCATTTTTCATGTGTGGTGTAGGAGTTATGTTTAAATAACTGTCATATTGACTGTTACAGTATACAGTCATATTGAGTAAAACCTCATTTTTGTATTTGCAAACCATAGAAAAACAACTGTATCTAGTAAAAATCACATGTATTCATATCACAGGCATTTTTAGACATTTTGCAGGTTGGGATTAAGAATTATGTTTGGAATACATTTTTATTGCTTTTTCGCATTATCTCAGGATTCTAAGTACATTACTGTCAAATTGAGTAACAAATCAAATTTTGTTTTGCAAACCTTACCAAATGTCTTTTTTTTCAGGAAAACTCTCGAAGATGCATTTCTTCAGGCATTATTAGACATTTTGCATGTGTATTTTTGGAGTTATGTTTCAAAAACTGTCATTTTGAGTGTGACCAATATGAGGCCAGTAAAATCTAATATTTGTATTTGTGATTCTTTCCAAATACCTGATTGTGCTAAAACTTACATAAATTAAATATTAAAGGCTTTTTAAGACAAATGTCATATTTGGTTTTGGAGTTATGATTATAAACCGTTCATATTTAGTATGACAGTTACACTGTTATATTGAATAAAAAACTAACTTGTGTCTTTGCAAACCTTATAAAAGATAATTTTTCTAGTACAACTAACAAAAAAACATATCTCTAGGCATTATCAGCCATTTTGCATGTGTTGTTTAGAAGTTATGTGTGAATACACCTTTATTGCTTTTTTCGCAATATCTCAGGATTCTAAGACTATTATAGTCATATGAGTAAAAAACTACTTTTTGCATTTGCAAGATTTAAAAAAGCATATGTTTCGAGTAAAACTCCCAAAGATGCATTATTTCAGGCATTATTAGCCATTTTCATGTGTGGTATAGGAGTTATGTTTAAATAACTGTCATATTGAGTGTTACAGTATACAGTCATATTGAGTAAAACCTCATTTTTGTATTTGCAACCATTGAAAAACAACTGTATCTAGTAAAACTCACATGTATTCAATATCACAGGCCTTTTTAGACATTTTGCACGTTTGGATTAGGAATTATGTTTGAATACATTTTTATTGCTTTTTTCGCATTATCTCAGATTCTAAGACTATTATAGTCATATTGAGTAAAAAACTACTTTTGCATTTGCAAGATTTAAAAAAGCATATGTTTCGAGTAAAACTCCAAAGATGCATTATTTAGGCATTATTAGCCATTCTTCATGTGTGGTGTAGGAGTTATGTTTAAATAACTGTCATATTGAGTGTTAAAGTATACAGTCATATTGAGTAAAACCTCATTTTTGTATTTGCAAACCATAGAAAAAACAACTGTATCTAGTAAAACTCACATGTATTCAATATCACAGGCATTTTTAGACATTTTGCAGGTTTGGATTAGGAATTATATTGGAATACATTTTTATTGCTTTTTTCGCATTATCTCAGGATTCTAAGTACATTACTGTCAAATTGAGTAACGAATCAAATTTTGTTTTTTGCAAACCTTACCAAATGTTTTTTTTCTGGAAACTCTCGAAGATGCATTTCTTCAGGCATTATTAGACATTTTGCAGTGTGGATTTTTGGTGAGTTATTGTTTCAAAAACTGTCATTTTGAGTGTGACCAATATGAGGCCAGTAAAATCTAATATTTGTATTTTGTGATTCTTTCCAAAATACCTGATTCTGCTAAAACTCACATAGATTCAATATTAAAGGCTTTTTAAGACAAATTTCATATTTGGTTTTGGAGTTATGATTATAAACCTTTCATATTTAGTATGACAGTTACATTGTTATATTGAATAAAAAAACTAACTTGTGTCTTTGCAAACCTTATAAAAGATCATTTTTCTAGTACAACTAACAAAAAAACATATCTCTAGGCATTATTAGCCATTTTGCATGTGTTGTTTAGAAGTTATGTCTGAATACATTTTTATTGCTTTTTTCGCATTATCTCAGGATTCTAAGACTATTATAGTCATATTGAGTAAAAAACTACTTTTTGCATTTGCAAGATTTAAAAAAGCATATGTTTCGAGTAAAACTCCCAAAGATGCATTATTTCATGCATTATTAGCCATTTTTCATGTGTGGTGTAGGAGTTATGTTTAAATAACTGTCATATTGAGTGTTACAGTATACAGTCATATTGAGTAAAACCTCATTTTTGTATTTGCAAACCATAGAAAAACAACTGTATCTAGTAAAACTCACATGTATTCAATATCACAGGCATTTTTAGACATTTTGCAGGTTTGGATTAGGAATTATGTTGAATACATTTTTATTGCTTTTTTGCATTATCTCAGGATTCTAAGTACATTACTGTCAAATTGAGTAACAAATCAAATTTTGTTTTTGCAAACCTTACCAAATGTTTTTTTCTGGAAAAGTCTCGAAGATGCATTTCTTCAGGCATTATTAGACATTTTGCATGTGTATTTTTGGAGTTATGTTTCAAAAACTGTCATTTTGAGTGTGACCAATATGAGGCCACTAAAATCTAATATTTGTATTTGTGATTCTTTCCAAAATACCTGATTTTGCTAAAACTCACATAGATTCAATATTAAAGGCTTTTTAAGACAAATTTCATATTTGGTTTTGGAGTTATGATTATAAACCTTTCATATTTAGTATGACAGTTACACTGTTATATTGAATAAAAAAACTAACTTGTGTCTTTGCAAACCTTATAAAAGATCATTTTTCTAGTACAACTAAAAAAAACATATCTCTAGGCATTATTAGCCATTTTGCATGTGTTGTTTAGAAGTTATGTTTGAATACATTTTTATTGCTTTTTTCGCATTATCTCAGGATTCTAAGACTATTATAGTCATATTGAGTAAAAAACTACTTTTGCATTTGCAAGATTTAAAAAAGCATATGTTTCGAGTAAAACTCCCAAAGATGCATTATTTCATGCATTATTAGCCATTTTTCATGTGTGGTGTAGGAGTTATGTTTAAATAACTGTCATATTGAGTGTTACAGTATACAGTCATATTGAGTAAAACCTAATTTTTGTATTTGCAAACCATAGAAAAACAACTGTATCTAGTAAAACTCACATGTATTCAATATCACAGGCCTTTTTTAGACATTTTGCAGGTTTGGATTAGGAATTATGTTTGAATACATTTTTATTGCTTTTTTCGCATTATCTCAGGATTCTAAGACTATTATAGTCATATTGAGTAAACAACTACTTTTTGCATTTGCAAGATTTAAAAAGCATATGTTTCGAGTAAAACTCCCAAAGATGCATTATTTCATGCATTATTAGCCATTTTTCATGTGTGGTGTAGGAGTTATGTTTAAATAACTGTCATATTGAGTGTTACAGTATACAGTCATATTGAGTAAAACCTCATTTTTGTATTTGCAAACCATAGAAAAACAACTGTATCTAGTAAAACTCACATGTATTCAATATCACAGGCCTTTTTAGACATTTTGCAGGTTTGGATTAGGAATTATGTTTGAATACATTTTTATTGCTTTTTTCGCATTATCTCAGGATTCTAAGACTATTATAGTCATATTGAGTAAAAAACTACTTTTTGCATTTGCAAGATTTAAAAAAGCATATGTTTCGAGTAAAACTCCCAAAGATGCATTATTTCATGCATTATTAGCCATTTTTCATGTGTGGTGTAGGAGTTATGTTTAAATAACTGTCATATTGAGCGTTACAGTATACAGTCATATTGAGTAAAACCTCATTTTGTATTTGCAAACCATAGAAAAACAACTGTATCTAGTAAAAATCACATGTATTCAATATCACAGGCATTTTTTAGACATTTTGCAGGTTGGGATTAAGAATTATGTTTGAATAAATTTTTTATTGCTTTTTTCGCATTATCTCAGGATTCTAAGTACATTACTGTCAAATTGAGTAACAAATCAAATTTTGTTTTTGCAAACCTTACCAAATGTCTTTTTTTTCAGGAAAACTCTCGAAGATGCATTTCTTCAGGCATTATTAAACATTTTGCATGTGTATTTTTGGAGTTATGTTTCAAAAACTGTCATTTGAGTGTGACCAATATGAGGCCAGTAAAATCTAATATTTGTATTTGTGATTCTTTCCAAATACCTGATTCTGCTAAAACTCACATAGATTCAATATTAAAGGCTTTTAAGACAAATTTCATATTTGGTTTTGGAGTTATGATTATAAACCTTTCATATTTAGTATGACAGTTACACTGTTATATTGAATGAAAAAACTAACTTGTGTCTTTGCAAACCTTATAAAGATCATTTTTCTAGTACACTAACAAAAAAACATATCTCTAGGCATTATTAGCCATTTTGCATGTGTTGTTTAGAAGTTATGTTTGAATACATTTTTTATTGCTTTTTTCGCATTATCTCAGGATTCTAAGACTATTATAGTCATATTGAGTAAAAAACTACTTTTTGCATTTGCAAGATTTAAAAAAGCATATGTTTCGAGTAAAACTCCCAACGATGCATTATTTCAGGCATTATTAGCCATTTTTCATGTGTGGTGTAGGAGTTATGTTTAAATAACTGTCATATTGAGTGTTACAGTATACAGTCATATTGAGTAAAACCTAATTTTTGTATTTGCAAACCATAGAAAAACAACTGTATCTAGTAAAACTCACATGTATTCAATATCACAGGCATTTTTAGACATTTTGCAGGTTTGGATTAGGAATTATGTTTGAATACATTTTTATTGCTTTTTTCGCATTATCTCAGGATTCTAAGTACATTACTGTCAAATTGAGTAACGAATCAAATTTTGTTTTTGCAAACCTTACCAAATGTTTTTTTTCTGGAAAACTCTCGAAGATGCATTTCTTCAGGCATTATTAGACATTTTGCATGTGTATTTTTGGAGTTATGTTTCAAAAACTGTCATTTTGAGTGTGACCAATATGAGGCCAGTAAAATCTAATATTTGTATTTGTGATTCTTTCCAAAATACCTGATTCTGCTAAAACTCACATAGATTCAATATTAAAGGCTTTTCAAGACAAATTTCTTATTTAGTTTTGGAGTTATGATTATAAACCTTTCATATTTAGTATGACAGTTACACTGTTATATTGAATAAAAAAACTAACTTGTGTCTTTGCAAACCTTATAAAAGATCATTTTTCTAGTACAACTAACAAAAAAACATATCTCTAGGCATTATCAGCCATTTTGCATGTGTTGTTTAGAAGTTATGTTTGAATACATTTGTATTGCTTTTTTCGCATTATCTCAGGATTCTAAGACTACTATAGTCATATTGAGTAAAAAACTACGTTTTGCATTTGCAAGATTTAAAAAAGCATATGTTTCGAGTAAAACTCCCAAAGATGCATTATTTCATGCATTATTAGCCATTTTTCATGTGTCGTGTAGGAGTTATGTTTAAATAACTGTCATATTGAGTGTTACAGTATACAGTCATATTGAGTAAAACCTCATTTTTGTATTTGCAAACCATAGAAAAACAACTGTATCTAGTAAAAATCACATGTATTCAATATCACAGGCATTTTTAGACATTTTGCAGGTTGGGATTAAGAATTATGTTTGAATACATTTTTATTGCTTTTTTCGCATTATCTCAGGATTCTAAGTACATTACTGTCAAATTGAGTAACAAATCAAATTTTGTTTTTGCAAACCTTACCAAATGTCTTTTTTTTCAGGAAAACTCTCGAAGATGCATTTCTTCAGGCATTATTAGACATTTTGCATGTGTATTTTTGGAGTTATGTTTCAAAAACTGTCATTTTGAGTGTGACCAATATGAGGCCAGTAAAATCTAATATTTGTATTTGTGATTCTTTCCAAAATACCTGATTGTGCTAAAACTTACATAAATTAAATATTAAAGGCTTTTTAAGACAAATGTCATATTTGGTTTTGGAGTTATGATTATAAACCTTTCATATTTAGTATGACAGTTACACTGTTATATTGAATAAAAAAATTAACTTGTGTCTTTGCAAACCTTACAAAAGATCATTTTTCTAGTACAACTAACAAAAAAACATATCTCTAGGCATTATTAGCCATGTTGCATGTGTTGTTTAGAAGTTATGTGTGAATACACCTTTATTGCTTTTTTCGCATTATCTCAGGATTCTAAGACTATTATAGTCATATTGAGTAAAAAACTACTTTTTGCATTTGCAAGATTTAAAAAAGCATATGTTTCGAGTAAAACTCCCAAAGATGCATTATTTCAGGCATTATTAGCCATTTTTCATGTGTGGTATAGGAGTTATGTTTAAATAACTGTCATATTGAGTGTTACAGTATACAGTCATATTGAGTAAAACCTCATTTTTGTATTTGCAAACTATTGAAAAACAACTGTATCTAGTAAAACTCACATGTATTCAATATCACAGGCCTTTTTAGACATTTTGCACGTTTGGATTAGGAATTATGTTTGAATACATTTTTATTGCTTTTTTCGCATTATCTCAGGATTCTAAGACTATTATAGTCATATTGAGTAAAAAACTACTTTTGCATTTGCAAGATTTAAAAAAGCATATGTTTCGAGTAAAACTCCCAAAGATGCATTATTTTAGGCATTATTAGCCATTCTTCATGTGTGGTGTAGGAGTTATGTTTAAATAACTGTCATATTGAGTGTTACAGTATACAGTCATATTGAGTAAAACCTCATTTTTGTATTTGCAAACCATAGAAAAACAACTGTATCTAGTAAAACTCACATGTATTCAATATCACAGGCATTTTTAGACATTTTGCAGGTTTGGATTAGGAATTATGTTTGAATACATTTTTATTGCTTTTTTGCATTATCTCAGGATTCTAAGTACATTACTGTCAAATTGAGTAACAAATCAAATTTTGTTTTTGCAAACCTTACCAAATGTTTTTTTCTGGAAAAGTCTCGAAGATGCATTTCTTCAGGCATTATTAGACATTTTGCATGTGTATTTTTGGAGTTATGTTTCAAAAACTGTCATTTTGAGTGTGACCAATATGAGGCCAGTAAAATCTAATATTTGTATTTGTGATTCTTTCCAAAATACCTGATTTTGCTAAAACTCACATAGATTCAATATTAAAGGCTTTTTAAGACAAATTTCATATTTGGTTTTGGAGTTATGATTATAAACCTTTCATATTTAGTATGACAGTTACACTGTTATATTGAATAAAAAAACTAACTTGTGTCTTTGCAAACCTTATAAAAGATCATTTTTCTAGTACAACTAACAAAAAAACATATCTCTAGGCATTATTAGCCATTTTGCATGTGTTGTTTAGAAGTTATGTTTGAATACATTTTTATTGCTTTTTTCGCATTATCTCAGGATTCTAAGACTATTATAGTCATATTGAGTAAAAAACTACTTTTGCATTTGCAAGATTTAAAAAAGCATATGTTTCGAGTAAAACTCCCAAAGATGCATTATTTCATGCATTATTAGCCATTTTTCATGTGTGGTGTAGGAGTTATGTTTAAATAACTGTCATATTGAGTGTTACAGTATACAGTCATATTGAGTAAAACCTAATTTTTGTATTTGCAAACCATAGAAAAACAACTGTATCTAGTAAAACTCACATGTATTCAATATCACAGGCCTTTTTAGACATTTTGCAGGTTTGGATTAGGAATTATGTTTGAATACATTTTTATTGCTTTTTTCGCATTATCTCAGGATTCTAAGACTATTATAGTCATATTGAGTAAACAACTACTTTTTGCATTTGCAAGATTTAAAAAAGCATATGTTTCGAGTAAAACTCCCAAAGATGCATTATTTCATGCATTATTAGCCATTTTTCATGTGTGGTGTAGGAGTTATGTTTAAATAACTGTCATATTGAGTGTTACAGTATACAGTCATATTGAGTAAAACCTCATTTTTGTATTTGCAAACCATAGAAAAACAACTGTATCTAGTAAAACTCACATGTATTCAATATCACAGGCCTTTTTAGACATTTTGCAGGTTTGGATTAGGAATTATGTTTGAATACATTTTTATTGCTTTTTTCGCATTATCTCAGGATTCTAAGACTATTATAGTCATATTGAGTAAAAAACTACTTTTTGCATTTGCAAGATTTAAAAAAGCATATGTTTCGAGTAAAACTCCCAAAGATGCATTATTTCAGGCATTATTAGCCATTTTTCATGTGTGGTGTAGGAGTTATGTTTAAATAACTGTCATATTGAGTGTTACAGTATACAGTCATATTGAGTAAAACCTCATTTTTGTATTTGCAAACCATAGAAAAACAACTGTATCTAGTAAAAATCACATGTATTCAATATCACAGGCATTTTTAGACATTTTGCAGGTTGGGATTAAGAATTATGTTTGAATAAATTTTTATTGCTTTTTTCGCATTATCTCAGGATTCTAAGTACATTACTGTCAAATTGAGTAACAAATCAAATTTTGTTTTTGCAAAACTTACCAAATGTCTTTTTTTTCAGGAAAACTCTCGAAGATGCATTTCTTCAGGCATTATTAAACATTTTGCATGTGTATTTTTGGAGTTATGTTTCAAAAACTGTCATTTTGAGTGTGACCAATATGAGGCCAGTAAAATCTAATATTTGTATTTGTGATTCTTTCCAAAATACCTGATTCTGCTAAAACTCACATAGATTCAATATTAAAGGCTTTTTAAGACAAATTTCATATTTGGTTTTGGAGTTATGATTATAAACCTTTCATATTTAGTATGACAGTTACACTGTTATATTGAATGAAAAAACTAACTTGTGTCTTTGCAAACCTTATAAAAGATCATTTTTCTAGTACAACTAACAAAAAAACATATCTCTAGGCATTATTAGCCATTTTGCATGTGTTGTTTAGAAGTTATGTTTGAATACATTTTTATTGCTTTTTTCGCATTATCTCAGGATTCTAAGACTATTATAGTCATATTGAGTAAAAAACTACTTTTTGCATTTGCAAGATTTAAAAAAGCATATGTTTCGAGTAAAACTCCCAACGATGCATTATTTCAGGCATTATTAGCCATTTTTCATGTGTGGTGTAGGAGTTATGTTTAAATAACTGTCATATTGAGTGTTACAGTATACAGTCATATTGAGTAAAACCTAATTTTTGTATTTGCAAACCATAGAAAAACAACTGTATCTAGTAAAACTCACATGTATTCAATATCACAGGCATTTTTAGACATTTTGCAGGTTTGGATTAGGAATTATGTTTGAATACATTTTTATTGCTTTTTTCGCATTATCTCAGGATTCTAAGTACATTACTGTCAAATTGAGTAACGAATCAAATTTTGTTTTTGCAAACCTTACCAAATGTTTTTTTTCTGGAAAACTCTCGAAGATGCATTTCTTCAGGCATTATTAGACATTTTGCATGTGTATTTTTGGAGTTATGTTTCAAAAACTGTCATTTTGAGTGTGACCAATATGAGGCCAGTAAAATCTAATATTTGTATTTGTGATTCTTTCCAAAATACCTGATTCTGCTAAAACTCACATAGATTCAATATTAAAGGCTTTTCAAGACAAATTTCTTATTTAGTTTTGGAGTTATGATTATAAACCTTTCATATTTAGTATGACAGTTACACTGTTATATTGAATAAAAAAACTAACTTGTGTCTTTGCAAACCTTATAAAAGATCATTTTTCTAGTACAACTAACAAAAAAACATATCTCTAGGCATTATCAGCCATTTTGCATGTGTTGTTTAGAAGTTATGTTTGAATACATTTGTATTGCTTTTTTCGCATTATCTCAGGATTCTAAGACTACTATAGTCATATTGAGTAAAAAACTACGTTTTGCATTTGCAAGATTTAAAAAAGCATATGTTTCGAGTAAAACTCCCAAAGATGCATTATTTCATGCATTATTAGCCATTTTTCATGTGTGGTGTAGGAGTTATGTTTAAATAACTGTCATATTGAGTGTTACAGTATACAGTCATATTGAGTAAAACCTCATTTTTGTATTTGCAAACCATAGAAAAACAACTGTATCTAGTAAAAATCACACTAGTAAAAATCACATGTATTCAATATCACAGGCATTTTTAGACATTTTGCAGGTTGGGATTAAGAATTATGTTTGAATACATTTTTATTGCTTTTTTCGCATTATCTCAGGATTCTAAGTACATTACTGTCAAATTGAGTAACAAATCAAATTTTGTTTTTGCAAACCTTACCAAATGTCTTTTTTTTCAGGAAAACTCTCGAAGATGCATTTCTTCAGGCATTATTAGACATTTTGCATGTGTATTTTTGGAGTTATGTTTCAAAAACTGTCATTTTGAGTGTGACCAATATGAGGCCAGTAAAATCTAATATTTGTATTTGTGATTCTTTCCAAAATACCTGATTGGGCTAAAACTTACATAAATTAAATATTAAAGGCTTTTTAAGACAAATGTCATATTTGGTTTTGGAGTTATGATTATAAACCTTTCATATTTAGTATGACAGTTACACTGTTATATTGAATAAAAAAATTAACTTGTGTCTTTGCAAACCTTACAAAAGATCATTTTTCTAGTACAACTAACAAAAAAACATATCTCTAGGCATTATTAGCCATGTTGCATGTGTTGTTTAGAAGTTATGTGTGAATACACCTTTATTGCTTTTTTCGCATTATCTCAGGATTCTAAGACTATTATAGTCATATTGAGTAAAAAACTACTTTTTGCATTTGCAAGATTTAAAAAAGCATATGTTTCGAGTAAAACTCCCAAAGATGCATTATTTCAGGCATTATTAGCCATTTTTCATGTGTGGTATAGGAGTTATGTTTAAATAACTGTCATATTGAGTGTTACAGTATACAGTCATATTGAGTAAAACCTCATTTTTGTATTTGCAAACTATTGAAAAACAACTGTATCTAGTAAAACTCACATGTATTCAATATCACAGGCCTTTTTAGACATTTTGCACGTTTGGATTAGGAATTATGTTTGAATACATTTTTATTGCTTTTTTCGCATTATCTCAGGATTCTAAGACTATTATAGTCATATTGAGTAAAAAACTACTTTTGCATTTGCAAGATTTAAAAAAGCATATGTTTCGAGTAAAACTCCCAAAGATGCATTATTTTAGGCATTATTAGCCATTCTTCATGTGTGGTGTAGGAGTTATGTTTAAATAACTGTCATATTGAGTGTTACAGTATACAGTCATATTGAGTAAAACCTCATTTTTGTATTTGCAAACCATAGAAAAACAACTGTATCTAGTAAAACTCACATGTATTCAATATCACAGGCATTTTTAGACATTTTGATGGTTTGGATTAGGAATTATATTGGAATACATTTTTATTGCTTTTTTCGCATTATCTCAGGATTCTAAGTACATTACTGTCAAATTGAGTAACGAATCAAATTTTGTTTTTGCAAACCTTACCAAATGGTTTTTTTCTGGAAAACTCTCGAAGATGCATTTCTTCAGGCATTATTAGACATTTTGCATGTGTATTTTTGGAGTTATGTTTCAAAAACTGTCATTTTGAGTGTGACCAATATGAGGCCAGTAAAATCTAATATTTGTATTTGTGATTCTTTCCAAAATACCTGATTCTGCTAAAACTCACATAGATTCAATATTAAAGGCTTTTTAAGACAAATTTCATATTTGGTTTTGGAGTTATGATTATAAACCTTTCATATTTAGTATGACAGTTACATTGTTATATTGAATAAAAAAACTAACTTGTGTCTTTGCAAACCTTATAAAAGATCATTTTTCTAGTACAACTAACAAAAAAACATATCTCTAGGCATTATTAGCCATTTTGCATGTGTTGTTTAGAAGTTATGTTTGAATACATTTTTATTGCTTTTTTCGCATTATCTCAGGATTCTAAGACTATTATAGTCATATTGAGTAAAAAACTACTTTTTGCATTTGCAAGATTTAAAAAAGCATATGTTTCGAGTAAAACTCCCAAAGATGCATTATTTTAGGCATTATTAGCCATTCTTCATGTGTGGTGTAGGAGTTATGTTTAAATAACTGTCATATTGAGTGTTACAGTATACAGTCATATTGAGTAAAACCTCATTTTTGTATTTGCAAACCATAGAAAAACAACTGTATCTAGTAAAACTCACATGTATTCAATATCACAGGCATTTTTAGACATTTTGCACGTTTGGATTAGGAATTATATTGGAATACATTTTTATTGCTTTTTTCGCATTATCTCAGGATTCTAAGTACATTACTGTCAAATTGAGTAACGAATCAAATTTTGTTTTTGCAAACCTTACCAAATGTTTTTTTTTCTGGAAAACTCTCGAAGATGCATTTCTTCAGGCATTATTAGACATTTTGCATGTGTATTTTTGGAGTTATGTTTCAAAAACTGTCATTTTGAGTGTGACCAATATGAGGCCAGTAAAATCTAATATTTGTATTTGTGATTCTTTCCAAAATACCTGATTCTGCTAAAACTCACATAGATTCAATATTAAAGGCTTTTTAAGACAAATTTCATATTTGGTTTTGGAGTTATGATTATAAACCTTTCATATTTAGTATGACAGTTACATTGTTATATTGAATAAAAAAACTAACTTGTGTCTTTGCAAACCTTATAAAAGATCATTTTTCTAGTACAACTAACAAAAAAACATATCTCTAGGCATTATTAGCCATTTTACATGTGTTGTTTAGAAGTTATGTTTGAATACATTTTTATTGCTTTTTTCGCATTATCTCAGGATTCTAAGACTATTATAGTCATATTGAGTAAAAAACTACTTTTTGCATTTGCAAGATTTAAAAAAGCATATGTTTCGAGTAAAACTCCCAAAGATGCATTATTTCATGCATTATTAGCCATTTTTCATGTGTGGTGTAGGAGTTATGTTTAAATAACTGTCATATTGAGTGTTACAGTATACAGTCATATTGAGTAAAACCTCATTTTTGTATTTGCAAACCATAGAAAAACAACTGTATCTAGTAAAACTCACATGTATTCAATATCACAGGCATTCTTAGACATTTTGCAGGTTTGGATTAAGAATTATGTTTGAATACATTTTTATTGCTTTTTTCGCATTATCTCAGGATTCTAAGTACATTACTGTCAAATTGAGTAACGAATCAAATTTTGTTTTTGCAAACCTTACCATATGTTTTTTTTCTGGAAAACTCTCGAAGATGCATTTCTTCAGGCATTATTAGACATTTTGCATGTGTATTTTTGGAGTTATGTTTCAAAAACTGTCATTTTGAGTGTGACCAATATGAGGCCAGTAAAATCTAATATTTGTATTTGTGATTCTTTCCAAAATACCTGATTCTGCTAAAACTCACATAGATTCAATATTAAAGGCTTTTTAAGACAAATGTCATATTTGGTTTTGGAGTTATCATTATAAACCTTTCATATTTAGTATGACAGTTACACTGTTATGTTGAATAAAAAAAATAACTTGTGTCTTTGCAAACCTTACAAAAGATCATTTTTCTAGTACAACTAACAAAAAACATATCTCTAGGCATTATTAGCCATTTTGCATATGTTGTTTAGAAGTTATGTGTGAATACATTTTTATTGCTTTTTTCGCATTATCTCAGGATTCTAAGACTATTATAGTCATATTGAGTAAAAAACGACTTTTTGCATTTGCAAGATTTAAAAAAGCATACGTTTCGAGTAAAACTCCCAAAGATGCATTATTTCAGGCATTATTAGCCATTTTTCTTGTGTGGTGTAGGAGTTATGTTTAAATAACTGTCATATTGAGTGTTACAGTATACAGTCATATTGAGTAAAACCTCATTTTTGTATTTGCAAACCATTGAAAAACAACTGTATCTAGTAAAACTCACATGTATTCAATATCACAGGCATTTTTAGACATTTTGCAGGTTTGGATTAGGAATTATGTTTGAATACATTTTTATTGCTTTTTTGCATTATCTCAGGATTCTAAGTACATTACTGTCAAATTGAGTAACAAATCAAATTTTGTTTTTGCAAACCTTACCAAATGTTTTTTTCTGGAAAACTCTCGAAGATGCATTTCTGCAGGCATTATTAGACATTTTGCATGTGTATTTTTGGAGTTATGTTTCAAAAACTGTCATTTTGAGTGTGACCAATATGAGGCCAGTAAAATCTAATATTTGTATTTGTGATTCTTTCCAAAATACCTGATTTTGCTAAAACTCACATAGATTCAATATTAAAGGCTTTTTAAGACAAATTTCATATTTGGTTTTGGAGTTATGATTATAAACCTTTCATATTTAGTATGACAGTTACACTGTTATATTGAATAAAAAAACTAACTTGTGTCTTTGCAAACCTTATAAAAGATCATTTTTCTAGTACAACTAACAAAAAAACATATCTCTAGGCATTATTAGCCATTTTGCATGTGTTGTTTAGAAGTTATGTTTGAATACATTTTTATTGCTTTTTTCGCATTATCTCAGGATTCTAAGACTATTATAGTCATATTGAGTAAAAAACTACTTTTTGCATTTGCAAGATTTAAAAAAGCATATGTTTCGAGTAAAACTCCCAAAGATGCATTATTTCATGCATTATTAGCCATTTTTCATGTGTGGTGTAGGAGTTATGTTTAAATAACTGTCATATTGAGTGTTACAGTATACAGTCATATTGAGTAAAACCTAATTTTTGTATTTGCAAACCATAGAAAAACAACTGTATCTAGTAAAACTCACATGTATTCAATATCACAGGCCTTTTTAGACATTTTGCAGGTTTGGATTAGGAATTATGTTTGAATACATTTTTATTGCTTTTTTCGCATTATCTCAGGATTCTAAGTACATTACTGTCAAATTGAGTAACAAATCAAATTTTGTTTTTGCAAACCTTACCAAATGTCTTTTTTTTCAGGAAAACTCTCGAAGATGCATTTCTTCAGGCATTATTAGACATTTTGCATGTGTATTTTTGGAGTTATGTTTCAAAAACTGTCATTTTGAGTGTGATCAATATGAGGCCAGTAAAATCTAATATTTGTATTTGTGATTCTTTCCAAAATACCTGATTCTGCTAAAACTTACATAAATTCAATATTAAAGGCTTTTTAAGACAAATGTCATATTTGGTTTTGGAGTTATCATTATAAACCTTTCATATTTAGTATGACAGTTACACTGTTATGTTGAATAAAAAAAATAACTTGTGTCTTTGCAAACCTTACAAAAGATCATTTTTCTAGTACAACTAACAAAAAACATATCTCTAGGCATTATTAGCCATTTTGCATGTGTTGTTTAGAAGTTATGTGTGAATACATTTTTATTGCTTTTTTCGCATTATCTCAGGATTCTAAGACTATTATAGTCATATTGAGTAAAAAACGACTTTTTGCATTTGCAAGATTTAAAAAAGCATACGTTTCGAGTAAAACTCCCAAAGATGCATTATTTCAGGCATTATTAGCCATTTTTCATGTGTGGTGTAGGAGTTATGTTTAAATAACTGTCATATTGAGTGTTACAGTATACAGTCATATTGAGTAAAACCTCATTTTTGTATTTGCAAACCATTGAAAAACAACTGTATCTAGTAAAACTCACATGTATTCAATATCACAGGCATTTTTAGACATTTTGCAGGTTTGGATTAGGAATTATGTTTGAATACATTTTTATTGCTTTTTTGCATTATCTCAGGATTCTAAGTACATTACTGTCAAATTGAGTAACAAATCAAATTTTGTTTTTGCAAACCTTACCAAATGTTTTTTTCTGGAAAACTCTCGAAGATGCATTTCTTCAGGAATTATTAAACATTTTGCATGTGTATTTTTGGAGTTATGTTTCAAAAACTGTCATTTTGAGTGTGACCAATATGAGGCCAGTAAAATCTAATATTTGTATTTGTGATTCTTTCCAAAATACCTGATTCTGCTAAAACTCACATAGATTCAATATTAAAGGCTTTTCAAGACAAATTTCATATTTAGTTTTGGAGTTATGATTATAAACCTTTCATATTTAGTATGACAGTTACACTGTTATATTGAATAAAAAAACTAACTTGTGTCTTTGCAAACCTTATAAAAGATCATTTTTCTAGTACAACTAACAAAAAAACATATCTCTAGGCATTATTAGCCATTTTGCATGTGTTGTTTAGAAGTTATGTTTGAATACATTTTTATTGCTTTTTTCGCATTATCTCAGGATTCTAAGACTATTATAGTCATATTGAGTAAAAAACTACTTTTTGCATTTGCAAGATTTAAAAAAGCATATGTTTCGAGTAAAACTCCCAAAGATGCATTATTTCATGCATTATTAGCCATTTTTCATGTGTGGTGTAGGAGTTATGTTTAAATAACTGTCATATTGAGTGTTACAGTATACAGTCATATTGAGTAAAACCTCATTTTTGTATTTGCAAACCATAGAAAAACAACTGTATCTAGTAAAAATCACATGTATTCAATATCACAGGCATTTTTAGACATTTTGCAGGTTGGGATTAAGAATTATGTTTGAATACATTTTTATTGCTTTTTTTGCATTATCTCAGGATTCTAAGTACATTACTGTCAAATTTAGTAACAAATCAAATTTTGTTTTTGCAAACCTTACCAAATGTTTTTTTTCAGGAAAACTCTCGAAGATGCATTTCTTCAGGCATTATTAGACATTTTGCATGTGTATTTTTGGAGTTATGTTTCAAAAACTGTCATTTTGAGTGTGACCAATATGAGGCCAGTAAAATCTAATATTTGTATTTGTGATTCTTTCCAAAATACCTGATTCTGCTAAAACTCACATAGATTCAATATTAAAGGCTTTTTAAGACAAATTTCATATATGGTTTTGGAGTTATGATTATAAACCTTTCATATTTAGTATGACAGTTACACTGTTATATTGAATAAAAAAACTAACTTGTGTCTTTGCAAACCTTATAAAAGATCATTTTTCTAGTACAACTAACAAAAAACATATCTCTAGGCATTATTAGCCGTTTTGCATGTGTTGTTAAAAAGTTGTGTTTGAAAACATTTTATTGTTTTTTTCGCATTATCTCAGGATTCCAAGAACATTATTGTCATATTGAGTAAAACAACAATTTTTTGCATTGCAATGATTTAAAAAAGCAATCGTTTCGAGTAAAACTCCCAAAGATGCATTATTTCATGCATTATTAGCCATTTTTCATGTGTGGTGTAGGAGTTATGTTTAAATAACTGTCATATTGAGTGTTACAGTATACAGTCATATTGAGTAAAACCTCATTTTTGTATTTGCAAACCATTGAAAAACAACTGTATCTAGTAAAACTCACATGAATTCAATATCACAGGCATTTTTAGACATTTTGCACGTTTGGATTAGGAATTATGTTGGAATACATTTTATTGCTTTTTTCGCATTATCTCAGGATTCTAAGTACATTACTGTCAAATTGAGCAACAAATCAAATTTTGTTTTTGCAAACCTTACCAAATGTCTTTTTTTTCAGGAAAACTCTCGAAGATGCATTTCTTCAGGCATTATTAGACATTTTGCATGTGTATTTTTGGAGTTATGTTTCAAAAACTGTCATTTTGAGTGTGACCAATATGAGGCCAGTAAAATCTAATATTTGTATTTGTGATTCTTTCCAAAATACCTGATTGTGCTAAAACTTACATAAATTCAATATTAAAGGCTTTTTAAGACAAATGTCATATTTGGTTTTGGAGTTATCATTATAAACCTTTCATATTTAGTATGACAGTTACACTGTTATATTGAATAAAAAAATTAATTTGTGTCTTTGCAAACCTTACAAAAGATCATTGTTCTAGTACAACTAACAAAAAAACATATCTCTAGGCATTATTAGCCATTTTGCATGTGTTGTTTAGAAGTTATGTGTGAATACATTTTTATTGCTTTTTTCGCATTATCTCAGGATTCTAAGACTATTAAAGTCATATTGAGTAAAAAACTACTTTTTGCATTTGCAAGATTTAAAAAAGCATATGTTTCGAGTAAAACTCCCAAAGATGCATTATTTCAGGCATTATTAGCCATTTTTCATGTGTGGTGTAGGAGTTATGTTTCAAAAACTGTCATATTGAGTGTTACAGTATACAGTCATATTGAGTAAAACCTCATTTTTGTATTTGCAAACCATTGAAAAACAACTGTATCTAGTAAAACTCACATGTATTCAATATCACAAGCATTTTTAGACATTTTGCAGGTTTGGATTAGGAATTATGTTTGAATACATTTTTATTGCTTTTTTGCATTATCTCAGGATTCTAAGTACATTACTGTCAAATTGAGTAACAAATCAAATTTTGTTTTTGCAAACCTTACCAAATGTTTTTTTCTGGAAAACTCTCGAAGGTGCATTTCTTCAGGCATTATTAGACATTTTGCATGTGTATTTTTGGAGTTATGTTTCAAAAACTGTCATTTTGAGTGTGACCAATATGAGGCCAGTAAAATCTAATATTTGTATTTGTGATTCTTTCCAAAATACCTGATTCTGCTAAAACTCACATAGATTCAATATTAAAGGCTTTTTAAGACAAATTTCATATTTGGTTTTGGAGTTATGATTATAAACATTTCATATTTAGTATGACAGTTACACTGTTATATTGAATAAAAAAACTAACTTGTGTCTTTGCAAACCTTATAAAAGATCATTTTTCTAGTACAACTAACAAAAAAACATATCTCTAGGCATTATTAGCCATTTTGCATGTGTTGTTTAGAAGTTATGTTTGAATACATTTTTTTTGCTTTTTTCGCATTATCTCAGGATTCTAAGACTATTATAGTCATATTGAGTAAAAAACTACTTTTTGCATTTGCAAGATTTAAAAAAGCATATGTTTCGAGTAAAACTCCCAAAGATGCATTATTTCATGCATTATTAGCCATTTTTCATGTGTGGTGTAGGAGTTATGTTTAAATAACTGTCATATTGAGTGTTACAGTATACAGTCATATTGAGTAAAACCTAATTTTTGTATTTGCAAACCATAGAAAAACAACTGTATCTAGTAAAACTCACATGTATTCAATATCACAGGCCTTTTTAGACATTTTGCAGGTTTGGATTAGGAATTATGTTTGAATACATTTTTATTGCTTTTTTTGCATTATCTCAGGATTCTAAGTACATTACTGTCAAATTGAGTAACGAATCAAATTTTGTTTTTGCAAACCTTACCAAATGTTTTTTTTCTGGAAAACTCTCGAAGATGCATTTCTTCAGGCATTATTAGACATTTTGCATGTGTATTTTTGGAGTTATGTTTCAAAAACTGTCATTTTGAGTGTGACCAATATGAGGCCAGTAAAATCTAATATTTGTATTTGTGATTCTTTCCAAAATACCTGATTCTGCTAAAACTCACATAGATTCAATATTAAAGGCTTTTTAAGACAAATTTCATATTTGGTTTTGGAGTTATGATTATAAACCTTTCATATTTAGTATGACAGTTACACTGTTATATTGAATAAAAAAACTAACTTGTGTCCTTGCAAACCTTATAAAAGATCATTTTTCTAGTACAACTAACAAAAAACATATCTCTAGGCATTATTAGCCATTTTGCATGTGTTGTTTAGAAGTTATGTTTGAATACATTTTTATTGCTTTTTTCGCATTATCTCAGGATTCTAAGACTATTATAGTCATATTGAGTAAAAAACTACTTTTTGCATTTGCAAGATTTAAAAAAGCATATGTTTCGAGTAAAACTCCCAAAGATGCATTATTTCAGGCATTATTAGCCATTTTTCATGTGTGGTGTAGGAGTTATGTTTAAATAACTGTCATATTGAGTGTTACAGTATACAGTCATATTGAGTAAAACCTAATTTTTGTATTTGCAAACCATAGAAAAACAACTGTATCTAGTAAAACTCACATGTATTCAATATCACAGGCATTTTTAGACATTTTGCAGGTTTGGATTAGGAATTATGTTTGAATACATTTTTATTGCTTTTTTCGCATTATCTCAGGATTCTAAGTACATTACTGTCAAATTGAGTAACGAATCAAATTTTGTTTTTGCAAACCTTACCAAATGTTTTTTTTCTGGAAAACTCTCGAAGATGCATTTCTTCAGGCATTATTAGACATTTTGCATGTGTATTTTTGGAGTTATGTTTCAAAAACTGTCATTTTGAGTGTGACCAATATGAGGCCAGTAAAATCTAATATTTGTATTTGTGATTCTTTCCAAAATACCTGATTTTGCTAAAACTCACATAGATTCAATATTAAAGGCTTTTTAAGACAAATTTCATATTTGGTTTTGGAGTTATGATTATAAACCTTTCATATTTAGTATGACAGTTACACTGTTATATTGAATAAAAAAACTAACTTGTGTCTTTGCAAACCTTATAAAAGATCATTTTTCTAGTACAACTAACAAAAAAACATATCTCTAGGCATTATTAGCCATTTTGCATGTGTTGTTTAGAAGTTATGTTTGAATACATTTTTATTGCTTTTTTCGCATTATCTCAGGATTCTAAGACTATTATAGTCATATTGAGTAAAAAACTACTTTTTGCATTTGCAAGATTTAAAAAAGCATATGTTTCGAGTAAAACTCCCAAAGATGCATTATTTTATGCATTATTAGCCATTTTTCATGTGTGGTGTAGGAGTTATGTTTAAATAACTGTCATATTGAGTGTTACAGTATACAGTCATATTGAGTAAAACCTAATTTTTGTATTTGCAAACCATAGAGAAACAACTGTATCTAGTAAAACTCACATGTATTCAATATCACAGGCCTTTTTAGACATTTTGCAGGTTTGGATTAGGAATTATGTTTGAATACATTTTTATTGCTTTTTTCGCATTATCTCAGGATTCTAAGACTATTATAGTCATATTGAGTAAAAAACTACTTTTTGCATTTGCAAGATTTAAAAAAGCATATGTTTCGAGTAAAACTCCCAAAGATGCATTATTTCATGCATTATTAGCCATTTTTCATGTGTGGTGTAGGAGTTATGTTTAAATAACTGTCATATTGAGTGTTACAGTATACAGTCATATTGAGTAAAACCTCATTTTTGTATTTGCAAACCATAGAAAAACAACTGTATCTAGTAAAACTCACATGTATTCAATATCACAGGCCTTTTTAGACATTTTGCAGGTTTGGATTAGGAATTATGTTTGAATACATTTTTATTGCTTTTTTCGCATTATCTCAGGATTCTAAGACTATTATAGTCATATTGAGTAAAAAACTACTTTTTGCATTTGCAAGATTTAAAAAAGCATATGTTTCGAGTAAAACTCCCAAAGATGCATTATTTCATGCATTATTAGCCATTTTTCATGTGTGGTGTAGGAGTTATGTTTAAATAACTGTCATATTGAGTGTTACAGTATACAGTCATATTGAGTAAAACCTCATTTTTGTATTTGCAAACCATAGAAAAACAACTGTATCTAGTAAAAATCACATGTATTCAATATCACTGGCATTTTTAGACATTTTGCAGGTTGGGATTAAGAATTATGTTTGAATACATTTTTATTGCTTTTTTCGCATTATCTCAGGATTCTAAGTACATTACTGTCAAATTGAGTAACAAATCAAATTTTGTTTTTGCAAACCTTACCAAATGTCTTTTTTTTCAGGAAAACTCTCGAAGATGCATTTCTTCAGGCATTATTAGACATTTTGCATGTGTATTTTTGGAGTTATGTTTCAAAAACTGTCATTTTGAGTGTGACCAATATGAGGCCAGTAAAATCTAATATTTGTATTTGTGATTCTTTCCAAAATACCTGATTCTGCTAAAACTCACATAGATTCAATATTAAAGGCTTTTTAAGACAAATTTCATATTTGGTTTTGGAGTTATGATTATAAACCTTTCATATTTAGTATGACAGTTACACTGTTATATTGAATAAAAAAACTAACTTGTGTCTTTGCAAACCTTATAAAAGATCATTTTTCTAGTACAACTAACAAAAAAACATATCTCTAGGCATTATTAGCCATTTTGCATGTGTTGTTTAGATGTTATGTTTGAATACATTTTTAATGCTTTTTTCGCATTATCTCAGGATTCTAAGACTATTATAGTCATATTGAGTAAAAAACTACTTTTTGCATTTGCAAGATTTAAAAAAGCATATGTTTCGAGTAAAACTCCCAAAGATGCATTATTTCATGCATTATTAGCCATTTTTCATGTGTGGTGTAGGAGTTATGTTTAAATAACTGTCATATTGAGTGTTACAGTATACAGTCATATTGAGTAAAACCTAATTTTTGTATTTGCAAACCATAGAAAAACAACTGTATCTAGTAAAACTCACATGTATTCAATATCACAGGCATTTTTTGACATTTTGCAGGTTTGGATTAGGAATTATGTTTGAATACATTTTTATTGCTTTTTTCGCATTATCTCAGGATTCTAAGTACATTACTGTCAAATTGAGTAACGAATCAAATTTTGTTTTTGCAAACCTTACCAAATGTTTTTTTTCTGGAAAACTCTCGAAGATGCATTTCTTCAGGCATTATTAGACATTTTGCATGTGTATTTTTGGAGTTATGTTTCAAAAACTGTCATTTTGAGTGTGACCAATATGAGGCCAGTAAAATCTAATATTTGTATTTGTGATTCTTTCCAAAATACCTGATTCTGCTAAAACTCACATAGATTCAATATTAAAGGCTTTTCAAGACAAATTTCTTATTTAGTTTTGGAGTTATGATTATAAACCTTTCATATTTAGTATGACAGTTACACTGTTATATTGAATAAAAAAACTAACTTGTGTCTTTGCAAACCTTATAAAAGATCATTTTTCTAGTACAACTAACAAAAAAACATATCTCTAGGCATTATCAGCCATTTTGCATGTGTTGTTTAGAAGTTATGTTTGAATACATTTGTATTGCTTTTTTCGCATTATCTCAGGATTCTAAGACTACTATAGTCATATTGAGTAAAAAACTACGTTTTGCATTTGCAAGATTTAAAAAAGCATATGTTTCGAGTAAAACTCCCAAAGATGCATTATTTCATGCATTATTAGCCATTTTTCATGTGTGGTGTAGGAGTTATGTTTAAATAACTGTCATATTGACTGTTACAGTATACAGTCATATTGAGTAAAACCTCATTTTAGTATTTGCAAACCATAGAAAAACAACTGTATCTAGTAAAAATCACATGTATTCAATATCACAGGCATTTTTAGACATTTTGCAGGTTGGGATTAAGAATTATGTTTGAATACATTTTTATTGCTTTTTTCGCATTATCTCAGGATTCTAAGTACATTACTGTCAAATTGAGTAACAAATCAAATTTTGTTTTTGCAAACCTTACCAAATGTCTTTTTTTTCAGGAAAACTCTCGAAGATGCATTTCTTCAGGCATTATTAGACATTTTGCATGTGTATTTTTGGAGTTATGTTTCAAAAACTGTCATTTTGAGTGTGACCAATATGAGGCCAGTAAAATCTAATATTTGTATTTGTGATTCTTTCCAAAATACCTGATTGTGCTAAAACTTACATAAATTAAATATTAAAGGCTTTTTAAGACAAATGTCATATTTGGTTTTGGAGTTATGATTATAAACCTTTCATATTTAGTATGACAGTTACACTGTTATATTGAATAAAAAAATTAACTTGTGTCTTTGCAAACCTTACAAAAGATCATTTTTCTAGTACAACTAACAAAAAAACATATCTCTAGGCATTATTAGCCATTTTGCATGTGTTGTTTAGAAGTTATGTGTGAATACACCTTTATTGCTTTTTTCGCATTATCTCAGGATTCTAAGACTATTATAGTCATATTGAGTAAAAAACTACTTTTTGCATTTGCAAGATTTAAAAAAGCATATGTTTCGAGTAAAACTCCCAAAGATGCATTATTTCAGGCATTATTAGCCATTTTTCATGTGTGGTATAGGAGCTATGTTTAAATAACTGTCATATTGAGTGTTACAGTATACAGTCATATTGAGTAAAACCTCATTTTTGTATTTGCAAACCATTGAAAAACAACTGTATCTAGTAAAACTCACATGTATTCAATATCACAGGCCTTTTTAGACATTTTGCACGTTTGGATTAGGAATTATGTTTGAATACATTTTTATTGCTTTTTTCGCATTATCTCAGGATTCTAAGACTATTATAGTCATATTGAGTAAAAAACTACTTTTGCATTTGCAAGATTTAAAAAAGCATTTGTTTCGAGTAAAACTCCCAAAGATGCATTATTTTAGGCATTATTAGCCATTCTTCATGTGTGGTGTAGGAGTTATGTTTAAATAACTGTCATATTGAGTGTTAAAGTATACAGTCATATTGAGTAAAACCTCATTTTTGTATTTGCAAACCATAGAAAACAACTGTATCTAGTAAAACTCACATGTATTCAATATCACAGGCATTTTTAGACATTTTGATGGTTTGGATTAGGAATTATATTGGAATACATTTTTATTGCTTTTTTCGCATTATCTCAGGATTCTAAGTACATTACTGTCAAATTGAGTAACGAATCAAATTTTGTTTTTGCAAACCTTACCAAATGTTTTTTTTTCTGGAAAACTCTCGAAGATGCATTTCTTCAGGCATTATTAGACATTTTGCATGTGTATTTTTGGAGTTATGTTTCAAAAACTGTCATTTTGAGTGTGACCAATATGAGGCCAGTAAAATCTAATATTTGTATTTGTGATTCTTTCCAAAATACCTGATTCTGCTAAAACTCACATAGATTCAATATTAAAGGCTTTTTAAGACAAATTTCATATTTGGTTTTGGAGTTATGATTATAAACCTTTCATATTTAGTATGACAGTTACATTGTTATATTGAATAAAAAAACTAACTTGTGTCTTTGCAAACCTTATAAAAGATCATTTTTCTAGTACAACTAACAAAAAAACATATCTCTAGGCATTATAGGCATTATTAGCCATTTTGCATGTGTTGTTTAGAAGTTATGTTTGAATACATTTTTATTGCTTTTTTCGCATTATCTCAGGATTCTAAGACTATTATAGTCATATTGAGTAAAAAACTACTTTTTGCATTTGCAAGATTTAAAAAAGCATATGTTTCGAGTAAAACTCCCAAAGATGCATTATTTCATGCATTATTAGCCATTTTTCATGTGTGGTGTAGGAGTTATGTTTAAATAACTGTCATATTGAGTGTTACAGTATACAGTCATATTGAGTAAAACCTCATTTTTGTATTTGCAAACCATAGAAAAACAACTGTATCTAGTAAAACTCACATGTATTCAATATCACAGGCATTTTTAGACATTTTGCAGGTTTGGATTAAGAATTATGTTTGAATACATTTTTATTGCTTTTTTCGCATTATCTCAGGATTCTAAGTACATTACTGTCAAATTGAGTAACGAATCAAATTTTGTTTTTGCAAACCTTACCAAATGTTTTTTTTCTGGAAAACTCTCGAAGATGCATTTCTTCAGGCATTATTAGACATTTTGCATGTGTATTTTTGGAGTTATGTTTCAAAAACTGTCATTTTGAGTGTGACCAATATGAGGCCAGTAAAATCTAATATTTGTATTTGTGATTCTTTCCAAAATACCTGATTCTGCTAAAACTCACATAGATTCAATATTAAAGGCTTTTTAAGACAAATGTCATATTTGGTTTTGGAGTTATCATTATAAACCTTTCATATTTAGTATGACAGTTACACTGTTATGTTGAATAAAAAAAATAACTTGTGTCTTTGCAAACCTTACAAAAGATCATTTTTCTAGTACAACTAACAAAAAACATATCTCTAGGCATTATTAGCCATTTTGCATGTGTTGTTTAGAAGTTATGTGTGAATACATTTTTATTGCTTTTTTCGCATTATCTCAGGATTCTAAGACTATTATAGTCATATTGAGTAAAAAACGACTTTTTGCATTTGCAAGATTTAAAAAAGCATACGTTTCGAGTAAAACTCCCAAAGATGCATTATTTCAGGCATTATTAGCCATTTTTCTTGTGTGGTGTAGGAGTTATGTTTAAATAACTGTCATATTGAGTGTTACAGTATACAGTCATATTGAGTAAAACCTCATTTTTGTATTTGCAAACCATTGAAAAACAACTGTATCTAGTAAAACTCACATGTATTCAATATCACAGGCATTTTTAGACATTTTGCAGGTTTGGATTAGGAATTATGTTTGAATACATTTTTATTGCTTTTTTTGCATTATCTCAGGATTCTAAGTACATTACTGTCAAATTGAGTAACAAATCAAATTTTGTTTTTGCAAACCTTACCAAATGTTTTTTTCTGGAAAACTCTCGAAGATGCATTTCTTCAGGCATTATTAGACATTTTGCATGTGTATTTTTGGAGTTATGTTTCAAAAACTGTCATTTTGAGTGTGACCAATATGAGGCCAGTAAAATCTAATATTTGTATTTGTGATTCTTTCCAAAATACCTGATTTTGCTAAAACTCACATGGATTCAATATTAAAGGCTTTTTAAGACAAATTTCATATTTGGTTTTGGAGTTATGATTATAAACCTTTCATATTTAGTATGACAGTTACACTGTTATATTGAATAAAAAAACTAACTTGTGTCTTTGCAAACCTTATAAAAGATCATTTTTCTAGTACAACTAACAAAAAACATATCTCTAGGCATTATTAGCCATTTTGCATGTGTTGTTTAGAAGTTATGTTTGAATACATTTTATTGCTTTTTTCGCATTATCTCAGGATTCTAAGACTATTATAGTCATATTGAGTAAACAACTACTTTTTGCATTTGCAAGATTTAAAAAAGCATATGTTTCGAGTAAAACTCCCAAAGATGCATTATTTCATGCATTATTAGCCATTTTTCATGTGTGGTGTAGGAGTTATGTTTAAATAACTGTCATATTGAGTGTTACAGTATACAGTCATATTGAGTAAAACCTCATTTTTGTATTTGCAAACCATAGAAAAACCACTGTATCTAGTAAAACTCACATGTATTCAATATCACAGGCCTTTTTAGACATTTTGCAGGTTTGGATTAGGAATTATGTTTGAATACATTTTTATTGCTTTTTTCGCATTATCTCAGGATTCTAAGACTATTATAGTCATATTGAGTAAAAAACTACTTTTTGCATTTGCAAGATTTAAAAAAGCATATGTTTCGAGTAAAACTCCCAAAGATGCATTATTTCATGCATTATTAGCCATTTTTCATGTGTGGTGTAGGAGTTATGTTTAAATAACTGTCATATTGAGTGTTACAGTATACAGTCATATTGAGTAAAACCTCATTTTTGTATTTGCAAACCATAGAAAAACAACTGTATCTAGTAAAAATCACATGTATTCAATATCACAGGCATTTTTAGACATTTTGCAGGTTGGGATTAAGAATTATGTTTGAATAAATTTTTATTGCTTTTTCGCATTATCTCAGGATTCTAAGTACATTACTGTCAAATTGAGTAACAATCAAATTTTGTTTTTGCAAACCTTACCAAATGTCTTTTTTTTCAGGAAAACTCTCGAAGATGCATTTCTTCAGGCATTATTAAACATTTTGCATGTGTATTTTTGGAGTTATGTTTCAAAAACTGTCATTTTGAGTGTGACCAATATGAGGCCAGTAAAATCTAATATTTGTATTTGTGATTCTTTCCAAAATACCTGATTCTGCTAAAACTCACACAGATTCAATATTAAAGGCTATTTAAGACAAATTTCATATTTGGTTTTGGAGTTATGATTATAAACCTTTCATATTTAGTATGACAGTTACACTGTTATATTGAATAAAAAAACTAACTTGTGTCTTTGCAAACCTTATAAAAGATCATTTTTCTAGTACAACTAACAAAAAAACATATCTCTAGGCATTATTAGCCATTTTGCATATTTTGTTTAGAAGTTATGTTTGAATACATTTTTATTGCTTTTTTCGCATTATCTCAGGATTCTAAGGACTATTATAGTCATATTGAGTAAAAAACTACTTTTTGCATTTGCAAGATTTAAAAAAGCATATGTTTCGAGTAAAACTCCCAACGATGCATTATTTCAGGCATTATTAGCCATTTTTCATGTGTGGTGTAGGAGTTATGTTTAAATAACTGTCATATTGAGTGTTACAGTATACAGTCATATTGAGTAAAACCTAATTTTTGTATTTGCAAACCATAGAAAAACAACTGTATCTAGTAAAACTCACATGTATTCAATATCACAGGCATTTTTAGACATTTTGCAGGTTTGGATTAGGAATTATGTTTGAATACATTTTATTGCTTTTTTCGCATTATCTCAGGATTCTAAGTACATTACTGTCAAATTGAGTAACGAATCAAATTTTGTTTTTGCAAACCTTACCAAATGTTTTTTTTTCTGGAAAACTCTCGAAGATGCATTTCTTCAGGCATTATTAGACATTTTGCATGTGTATTTTTGGAGTTATGTTTCAAAAACTGTCATTTTGAGTGTGACCAATATGAGGCCAGTAAAATCTAATATTTGTATTTGTGATTCTTTCCAAAATACCTGATTCTGCTAAAACTCACATAGATTCAATATTAAAGGCTTTTTAAGACAAATTTCATATTTGGTTTTGGAGTTATGATTATAAACCTTTCATATTTAGTATGACAGTTACACTGTTATATTGAATAAAAAAACTAACTTGTGTCTTTGCAAACCCTTATAAAAGATCATTTTTCTAGTACAACTAACAAAAAAACATATCTCTAGGCATTATTAGCCATTTTGCATGTGTTGTTTAGAAGTTATGTTTGGATACATTTTTAATGCTTTTTTCGCATTATCTCAGGATTCTAAGACTATTATAGTCATATTGAGTAAAAAACTACTTTTTGCATTTGCAAGATTTAAAAAAGCATATGTTTCGAGTAAAACTCCCAAAGATGCATTATTTCATGCATTATTCAGCCATTTTTCATGTGTGGTGTAGGAGTTATGTTTAAATAACTGTCATATTGAGTGTTACAGTATACAGTCATATTGAGTAAAACCTCATTTTTTGTATTTGCAAACCATAGAAAAACAACTGTATCTAGTAAACTCACATGTATTCAATATCACAGGCATTTTTAGACATTTTGCAGGTTTGGATTAGGAATTATGTTTGAATACATTTTATTGCTTTTTTCGCATTATCTCAGGATTCTAAGTACATTACTGTCAAATTGAGTAACGAATCAAATTTTGTTTTTGCAAACCTTACCAAATGTTTTTTTTCTGGAAAAACTCTCGAAGATGCATTTCTTCAGGCATTATTAGACATTTTGCATGTGTATTTTTGGAGTTATGTTTCAAAAACTGTCATTTTGAGTGTGACCAATATGAGGCCAGTAAAATCTAATATTTGTATTTGTGATTCTTTCCAAAATACCTGATTCTGCTAAAACTCACATAGATTCAATATTAAAGGCTTTTCAAGACAAATTTCTTATTTAGTTTTGGAGTTATGATTATAAACCTTTCATATTTAGTATGACAGCTACACTGTTATATTGAATAAAAAAACTAACTTGTGTCTTTGCAAACCTTATAAAAGATCATTTTTCTAGTACAACTAACAAAAAAACATATCTCTAGGCATTATCAGCCATTTTGCATGTGTTGTTTAGAAGTTATGTTTGAATACATTTGTATTGCTTTTTTCGCATTATCTCAGGATTCTAAGACTACTATAGTCATATTGAGTAAAAAACTACGTTTTGCATTTGCAAGATTTAAAAAAGCATATGTTTCGAGTAAAACTCCCAAAGATGCATTATTTCATGCATTATTAGCCATTTTTTCATGTGTGGTGTAGGAGTTATGTTTAAATAACTGTCATATTGAGTGTTACAGTATACAGTCATATTGAGTAAAACCTCATTTTTGTATTTGCAAACCATAGAAAAACAACTGTATCTAGTAAAAATCACATGTATTCAATATCACAGCATTTTTAGACATTTTGCAGGTTGGGATTAAGAATTATGTTTGAATACATTTTTATTGCTTTTTTCGCATTATCTCAGGATTCTAAGTACATTACTGTCAAATTGAGTAACAAATCAAATTTTGTTTTGCAAACCTTACCAAATGTCTTTTTTTTCAGGAAAACTCTCGAAGATGCATTTCTTCAGGCATTATTAGACATTTTGCATGTGTATTTTTGGAGTTATGTTTCAAAAACTGTCATTTTGAGTGTGACCAATATGAGGCCAGTAAAATCTAATATTTGTATTTGTGATTCTTTCCAAAATACCTGATTGTGCTAAAACTTACATAAATTAAATATTAAAGGCTTTTTAAGACAAATTTCATATTTGGTTTTGGAGTTATGATTATAAACCTTTCATATTTAGTATGACAGTTACACTGTTATATTGAATAAAAAAACTAACTTGTGTCTTTGCAAACCTTATAAAAGATCATTTTTCTAGTACAACTAACAAAAAAACATATCTCTAGGCATTATTAGCCATTTTGCATGTGTTGTTTAGATGTTATGTTTGAATACATTTTTAATGCTTTTTTCGCATTATCTCAGGATTCTAAGACTATTATAGTCATATTGAGTAAAAAACTACTTTTTGCATTTGCAAGATTTAAAAAAGCATATGTTTCGAGTAAAACTCCCAAAGATGCATTATTTCATGCATTATTAGCCATTTTTCATGTGTGGTGTAGGAGTTATGTTTAAATAACTGTCATATTGAGTGTTACAGTATACAGTCATATTGAGTAAAACCTAATTTTTGTATTTGCAAACCATAGAAAAACAACTGTATCTAGTAAAACTCACATGTATTCAATATCACAGGCATTTTTAGACATTTTGCAGGTTTGGATTAGGAATTATGTTTGAATACATTTTTATTGCTTTTTTCGCATTATCTCAGGATTCTAAGTACATTACTGTCAAATTGAGTAACGAATCAAATTTTGTTTTTGCAAACCTTACCAAATGTTTTTTTTTCTGGAAAACTCTCGAAGATGCATTTCTTCAGGCATTATTAGACATTTTGCATGTGTATTTTTGGAGTTATGTTTCAAAAACTGTCATTTTGAGTGTGACCAATATGAGGCCAGTAAAATCTAATATTTGTATTTGTGATTCTTTCCAAAATACCTGATTCTGCTAAAACTCACATAGATTCAATATTAAAGGCTTTTCAAGACAAATTTCTTATTTAGTTTTGGAGTTATGATTATAAACCTTTCATATTTAGTATGACAGTTACACTGTTATATTGAATAAAAAAACTAACTTGTGTCTTTGCAAACCTTATAAAAGATCATTTTTCTAGTACAACTAACAAAAAAACATATCTCTAGGCATTATCAGCCATTTTGCATGTGTTTAGAAGTTATGTTTGAATACATTTGTATTGCTTTTTTCGCATTATCTCAGGATTCTAAGACTACTATAGTCATATTGAGTAAAAAACTACGTTTTGCATTTGCAAGATTTAAAAAAGCATATGTTTCGAGTAAAACTCCCAAAGATGCATTATTTCATGCATTATTAGCCATTTTTCATGTGTGGTGTAGGAGTTATGTTTAAATAACTGTCATATTGAGTGTTACAGTATACAGTCATATTGAGTAAAACCTCATTTTTGTATTTGCAAACCATAGAAAAACAACTGTATCTAGTAAAAATCACATGTATTCAATATCACAGGCATTTTTAGACATTTTGCAGGTTGGGATTAAGAATTATGTTTGAATACATTTTTATTGCTTTTTTCGCATTATCTCAGGATTCTAAGTACATTACTGTCAAATTGAGTAACAAATCAAATTTTGTTTTTGCAAACCTTACCAAATGTCTTTTTTTTCAGGAAAACTCTCGAAGATGCATTTCTTCAGGCATTATTAGACATTTTGCATGTGTATTTTTGGAGTTATGTTTCAAAAACTGTCATTTTGAGTGTGACCAATATGAGGCCAGTAAAATCTAATATTTGTATTTGTGATTCTTTCCAAAATACCTGATTGTGCTAAAACTTACATAAATTAAATATTAAAGGCTTTTTAAGACAAATGTCATATTTGGTTTTGGAGTTATGATTATAAACCTTTCATATTTAGTATGACAGTTACACTGTTATATTGAATAAAAAAATTAACTTGTGTCTTTGCAAACCTTACAAAAGATCATTTTTCTAGTACAACTAACAAAAAAACATATCTCTAGGCATTATTAGCCATTTTGCATGTGTTGTTTAGAAGTTATGTGTGAATACACCTTTATTGCTTTTTTCGCATTATCTCAGGATTCTAAGACTATTATAGTCATATTGAGTAAAAAACTACTTTTTGCATTTGCAAGATTTAAAAAAGCATATGTTTCGAGTAAAACTCCCAAAGATGCATTATTTCAGGCATTATTAGCCATTTTTCATGTGTGGTATAGGAGTTATGTTTAAATAACTGTCATATTGAGTGTTACAGTATACAGTCATATTGAGTAAAACCTCATTTTTGTATTTGCAAACTATTGAAAAACAACTGTATCTAGTAAAACTCACATGTATTCAATATCACAGGCCTTTTTAGACATTTTGCACGTTTGGATTAGGAATTATGTTTGAATACATTTTTATTGCTTTTTTCGCATTATCTCAGGATTCTAAGACTATTATAGTCATATTGAGTAAAAAACTACTTTTGCATTTGCAAGATTTAAAAAAGCATATGTTTCGAGTAAAACTCCCAAAGATGCATTATTTTAGGCATTATTAGCCATTCTTCATGTGTGGTGTAGGAGTTATGTTTAAATAACTGTCATATTGAGTGTTAAAGTATACAGTCATATTGAGTAAAACCTCATTTTTGTATTTGCAAACCATAGAAAAACAACTGTATCTAGTAAAACTCACATGTATTCAATATCACAGGCATTTTTAGACATTTTGCACGTTTGGATTAGGAATTATATTGGAATACATTTTTATTGCTTTTTTCGCATTATCTCAGGATTCTAAGTACATTACTGTCAAATTGAGTAACGAATCAAATTTTGTTTTTGCAAACCTTACCAAATGTTTTTTTTCTGGAAAACTCTCGAAGATGCATTTCTTCAGGCATTATTAGACATTTTGCATGTGTATTTTTGGAGTTATGTTTCAAAAACTGTCATTTTGAGTGTGACCAATATGAGGCCAGTAAAATCTAATATTTGTATTTGTGATTCTTTCCAAAATACCTGATTCTGCTAAAACTCACATAGATTCAATATTAAAGGCTTTTTAAGACAAATTTCATATTTGGTTTTGGAGTTATGATTATAAAACTTTCATATTTAGTATGACAGTTACACTGTTATATTGAATAAAAAAACTAACTTGTGTCTTTGCAAACCTTATAAAAGATCATTTTTCTAGTACAACTAACAAAAAAACATATCTCTAGGCATTATTAGCCATTTTGCATGTGTTGTTTAGAAGTTATGTTTGAATACATTTTTAATGCTTTTTTCGCATTATCTCAGGATTCTAAGACTATTATAGTCATATTGAGTAAAAAACTACTTTTTGCATTTGCAAGATTTAAAAAAGCATATGTTTCGAGTAAAACTCCCAAAGATGCATTATTTCATGCATTATTAGCCATTTTTCATGTGTGGTGTAGGAGTTATGTTTAAATAACTGTCATATTGAGTGTTACAGTATACAGTCATATTGAGTAAAACCTAATTTTTGTATTTGCAAACCATAGAAAAACAACTGTATCTAGTAAAACTCACATGTATTCAATATCACAGGCATTTTTAGACATTTTGCAGGTTTGGATTAGGAATTATGTTTGAATACATTTTTATTGCTTTTTTCGCATTATCTCAGGATTCTAAGTACATTACTGTCAAATTGAGTAACGAATCAAATTTTGTTTTTGCAAACCTTACCAAATGTTTTTTTTCTGGAAAACTCTCGAAGATGCATTTCTTCAGGCATTATTAGACATTTTGCATGTGTATTTTTGGAGTTATGTTTCAAAAACTGTCATTTTGAGTGTGACCAATATGAGGCCAGTAAAATCTAATATTTGTATTTGTGATTCTTTCCAAAATACCTGATTCTGCTAAAACTCACATAGATTCAATATTAAAGGCTTTTCAAGACAAATTTCTTATTTAGTTTTGGAGTTATGATTATAAACCTTTCATATTTAGTATGACAGTTACACTGTTATATTGAATAAAAAAACTAACTTGTGTCTTTGCAAACCTTATAAAAGATCATTTTTCTAGTACAACTAACAAAAAAACATATCTCTAGGCATTATCAGCCATTTTGCATGTGTTGTTTAGAAGTTATGTTTGAATACATTTGTATTGCTTTTTTCGCATTATCTCAGGATTCTAAGACTACTATAGTCATATTGAGTAAAAAACTACGTTTTGCATTTGCAAGATTTAAAAAAGCATATGTTTCGAGTAAAACTCCCAAAGATGCATTATTTCATGCATTATTAGCCATTTTTCATGTGTGGTGTAGGAGTTATGTTTAAATAACTGTCATATTGAGTGTTACAGTATACAGTCATATTGAGTAAAACCTCATTTTTGTATTTGCAAACCATAGAAAAACAACTGTATCTAGTAAAAATCACATGTATTCAATATCACAGGCATTTTTAGACATTTTGCAGGTTGGGATTAAGAATTATGTTTGAATACATTTTTATTGCTTTTTTCGCATTATCTCAGGATTCTAAGTACATTACTGTCAAATTGAGTAACAAATCAAATTTTGTTTTTGCAAACCTTACCAAATGTCTTTTTTTTCAGGAAAACTCTCGAAGATGCATTTCTTCAGGCATTATTAGACATTTTGCATGTGTATTTTTGGAGTTATGTTTCAAAAACTGTCATTTTGAGTGTGACCAATATGAGGCCAGTAAAATCTAATATTTGTATTTGTGATTCTTTCCAAAATACCTGATTGTGCTAAAACTTACATAAATTAAATATGAAAGGCTTTTTAAGACAAATGTCATATTTGGTTTTGGAGTTATGATTATAAACCTTTCATATTTAGTATGACAGTTACACTGTTATATTGAATAAAAAAATTAACTTGTGTCTTTGCAAACCTTACAAAAGATCATTTTTCTAGTACAACTAACAAAAAAACATATCTCTAGGCATTATTAGCAATTTTGCATGTGTTGTTTAGAAGTTATGTGTGAATACACCTTTATTGCTTTTTTCGCATTATCTCAGGATTCTAAGACTATTATAGTCATATTGAGTAAAAAACTACTTTTTGCATTTGCAAGATTTAAAAAAGCATATGTTTCGAGTAAAACTCCCAAAGATGCATTATTTCAGGCATTATTAGCCATTTTTCATGTGTGGTATAGGAGTTATGTTTAAATAACTGTCATATTGAGTGTTACAGTATACAGTCATATTGAGTAAAACCTCATTTTTGTATTTGCAAACTATTGAAAAACAACTGTATCTAGTAAAACTCACATGTATTCAATATCACAGGCCTTTTTAGACATTTTGCACGTTTGGATTAGGAATTATGTTTGAATACATTTTTATTGCTTTTTTCGCATTATCTCAGGATTCTAAGACTATTATAGTCATATTGAGTAAAAAACTACTTTTGCATTTGCAAGATTTAAAAAAGCATATGTTTCGAGTAAAACTCCCAAAGATGCATTATTTTAGGCATTATTAGCCATTCTTCATGTGTGGTGTAGGAGTTATGTTTAAATAACTGTCATATTGAGTGTTAAAGTATACAGTCATATTGAGTAAAACCTCATTTTTGTATTTGCAAACCATAGAAAAACAACTGTATCTAGTAAAACTCACATGTATTCAATATCACAGGCATTTTTAGACATTTTGCACGTTTGGATTAGGAATTATATTGGAATACATTTTTATTGCTTTTTTCGCATTATCTCAGGATTCTAAGTACATTACTGTCAAATTGAGTAACGAATCAAATTTTGTTTTTGCAAACCTTACCAAATGTTTTTTTTCTGGAAAACTCTCGAAGATGCATTTCTTCAGGCATTATTAGACATTTTGCATGTGTATTTTTGGAGTTATGTTTCAAAAACTGTCATTTTGAGTGTGACCAATATGAGGCCAGTAAAATCTAATATTTGTATTTGTGATTCTTTCCAAAATACCTGATTCTGCTAAAACTCACATGGATTCAATATTAAAGGCTTTTTAAGACAAATTTCATATTTGGTTTTGGAGTTATGATTATAAACCTTTCATATTTAGTATGACAGTTACATTGTTATATTGAATAAAAAAACTAACTTGTGTCTTTGCAAACCTTATAAAAGATCATTTTTCTAGTACAACTAACAAAAAAACATATCTCTAGGCATTATTAGCCATTTTGCATGTGTTGTTTAGAAGTTATGTTTGAATACATTTTTATTGCTTTTTTCGCATTATCTCAGGATTCTAAGACTATTATAGTCATATTGAGTAAAAAACTACTTTTTGCATTTGCAAGATTTAAAAAAGCATATGTTTCGAGTAAAACTCCCAAAGATGCATTATTTCATGCATTATTAGCCATTTTTCATGTGTGGTGTAGGAGTTATGTTTAAATAACTGTCATATTGAGTGTTACAGTATACAGTCATATTGAGTAAAACCTCATTTTTGTATTTGCAAACCATAGAAAAACAACTGTATCTAGTAAAACTCACATGTATTCAATATCACAGGCATTTTTAGACATTTTGCAGGTTTGGATTAAGAATTATGTTTGAATACATTTTTATTGCTTTTTTCGCATTATCTCAGGATTCTAAGTACATTACTGTCAAATTGAGTAACGAATCAAATTTTGTTTTTGCAAACCTTACCAAATGTTTTTTTTCTGGAAAACTCTCGAAGATGCATTTCTTCAGGCATTATTAGACATTTTGCATGTGTATTTTTGGAGTTATGTTTCAAAAACTGTCATTTTGAGTGTGACCAATATGAGGCCAGTAAAATCTAATATTTGTATTTGTGATTCTTTCCAAAATACCTGATTCTGCTAAAACTCACATAGATTCAATATTAAAGGCTTTTTAAGACAAATGTCATATTTGGTTTTGGAGTTATCATTATAAACCTTTCATATTTAGTATGACAGTTACACTGTTATGTTGAATAAAAAAAATAACTTGTGTCTTTGCAAACCTTACAAAAGATCATTTTTCTAGTACAACTAACAAAAAACATATCTCTAGGCATTATTAGCCATTTTGCATGTGTTGTTTAGAAGTTATGTGTGAATACATTTTTATTGCTTTTTTCGCATTATCTCAGGATTCTAAGACTATTATAGTCATATTGAGTAAAAAACGACTTTTTGCATTTGCAAGATTTAAAAAAGCATACGTTTCGAGTAAAACTCCCAAAGATGCATTATTTCAGGCATTATTAGCCATTTTTCTTGTGTGGTGTAGGAGTTATGTTTAAATAACTGTCATATTGAGTGTTACAGTATACAGTCATATTGAGTAAAACCTCATTTTTGTATTTGCAAACCATTGAAAAACAACTGTATCTAGTAAAACTCACATGTATTCAATATCACAGGCATTTTTAGACATTTTGCAGGTTTGGATTAGGAATTATGTTTGAATACATTTTTATTGCTTTTTTGCATTATCTCAGGATTCTAAGTACATTACTGTCAAATTGAGTAACAAATCAAATTTTGTTTTTGCAAACCTTACCAAATGTTTTTTTCTGGAAAACTCTCGAAGATGCCTTTCATATTTAGTATGACAGTTGCCAAATAAAATGTTGTTTTTAAAAACCTCACCAAATGTTTTTTTTTTTTCAGGAAAACTCTCAAAGATGCATTTCTTCAGGCATTATTAGACATTTTGCATGTGTATTTTAGGAGTTATGTTTCAAAAACTGTCATTTTGAGTTTGACCAATATGAGGCCAGTAAAACCAAATTTTTGTATTTGTGAACTTTTCCAAAATACCCGATTCTGCTAAAACTCACATAAATTCAATATTACAGGCTTTTTTAGACAAATTGCACGTTTGGATTAGGAATTATGTTTGAATACATTTTTATTGCTCTTTTTGCATTATCTCAGGATTTTAAGTACATTACTGTCATATTGGGTAAAACATTCCTTTTTGTTTTTGCAAACCTTACAAAAGGTTTTTTTCCCAGTAAAACTCACAAATATACATTTCTTCAGGCATTTTTTTGTAATTTTGCATGTGTATTTTTGGAGATATGGTTCAAAAACTGTCTTATTGAGTGTGACCAATGTGAGGCCAGTAAAACCAAATTTTTGTATTTGTGAACCTTTCCAAAATACCTAATTCAGGTAAAACTCACATAAAGTCAATATTACAGGCTTTTTTAGACAGATTTCATGTTTGGTTTTGGAGTTATGTTTATGAACCTTTCATATTTAGTATGACAGTAATACTGTTATATCGAATAAAAAAAACAAACTTGTATCTTTGAAAACACTGTAAAAATATATTCTGTAAAAAAACGGTCATTTACTGGCAGCTACGGCTGCCAAACAAAAATCATAAAATTAAAGTAAAACATTGTAAACCAAATAATGATCAAAAACATTATATTTACAGAAATTTTCATGAAATGTTTTGGGGAGAAATATCGTAATTTTACAGATTTTTACAAAATTATTACGATCAACCACCTTTAATAAAGTGACGATGCAAACAGTTCTGCAGAAAAATACCTTTATTCTAAAGAGTTTTTCCAAAGTATTACGATCAATCACCTTTAGTGAAGTGACAATGCTGGCGGTTCCACAGAAAAATACCGTTGTTTAACAGATTTTTTCTGAATTGTTAGGATCAGGGGTGTCTCATTCGCTTTACCGGTGGGCCATTGGATGCAGGAAATTGATACAAAGTGGGTTAACCTTGCATGAATCGCTATCCCAACCATGCAACGTACTTACCAATCCCACCATTTCACCCCGAGAATTTCACTACCCTCATATTGGATTGACTCAAAGCTTGGCCGGGCGAATATGACAAGTAGTACCGCGGTGGGCGTTTTTGTACGCTCATTCATCAAATCATAAGCGTGCCAATTGAGGAATGTGATGTGCACGGTATTGTTGTGCATATGATGGTGACTGCAAGATATACTTGGTCAACAGCCACACAGGTCACACTGACGGTGGCTGCACAAACAACTTTAACACTGTTACAAATATGCACCACACTGTGAACTCACATTGAACAAGAATGATAAACACATTTCAGGAAAACATCCCCACTGTAATAAAACATAAACACAACATAACAAATACCCACAAAACCATGCAGCGCTATCTTTTCCGGGCTACATCCCCGCTACCACCCAACCCCGCGCCCCAAAACATCACCGCCCTCCTCCGTTCGTTGGTTGAGGTGGGCGGGTTTAGGTGGTGGGGGTGTGTATTGTAACACATGGAATTCTGGGTATTGTTTCTGTTACGTTAATGTTGTGTTACGGTGAAGATGTTCTCCTGAAATGTGTTTGTCATTCTTGTTTGATGTGGCTCCACAATGTGGCGCATATTTGTAACATTGTTAAAGTCGTTTGTACGGCCACCGTCAGTGTGATCTGTAAGGCTGTTGACTGTTGATTAAGTATGTCTTGCAGTCATTCATGTATGTCATATTACAGGGGAAAAAATGTAATTGTTAGTTTGATCATAAAACCTTTTATAAGAGGCTACATATATTTTTCGCCTTGAATGTGAAAATTCACATAAATATTAAAAAAAATTGATTTACCTTAAAATTACATATAAAATTTTTAGATTGTCAGTATGGACAAATACTTTTATATAACAAGCTACATATTTATATAAAGTTAATTACTGTAATTTTATATGAAATTGAAAGTAATTTGAGAAAACAGAAAATAATATGTATAATTAATTTGGTATTTTCCTGTAAAAAAATAGGAATATACATAGTTCGTCATTACTGGTATATTATTCAAAATAACAGGCGGTTTGTTTATTTACAGATAATGTCTTCAATTCTACAGTTTTATAACCTATCTAAAAAAATTTAAAAATTACAGTAGAAATTTAGAGTAAACTAACCATAAAAATTTGATTTTTTTTTTTTTACAGTGAACCCTACAAAAGATATTTTTTCTACTACAACTAACAAAGATACACATCTCTAGGCATTATTAGCCATTTTGCATGTGTTGTTTAAAAGTTGTGTTTGAAAACATTTTATTGTTTTTTTTGCATTATCTCAGGATTCCAAGAACATTATTGTCATATTGAGTAAAACAACAATTTTTTGCATTGCAATGATTTAAAAAAGCAATCGTTTCGAGTAAAACTCCCAAAGATGCATTATTTCAGGCATTATTAGCCATGTGTGGTGTAGGAGTTATGTTTAAATAACTGTCATATTGAGTGTTACAGTATACAGTCATATTGAGTAAAACCTAATTTTTGGATTTGCAAACCATAGAAAATCAACTGTATCTAGTAAAACTCACATGTATTAAATATCACAGGCATTTTTAGACATTTTGCACGTTTGGATTAGGAATTATGTTGGAATACATTTTTATTGCTCTTTTTGCATTATCTCAGGATTTTAAGTACATTACTGTCAAATTGGGTAAAACATTTCTTTTTGTTTTTGCAACCCTTACAAAATGTTTTTTTTTATCCAGTAAAACTCACAAAGATACATTTCTTCAGGCATTTTTTTGTAATTTTGCATGTGTATTTTTGGAGATAGGGTTCAAAAACTGTCTTATTGAGTGTGACCAATGTGAGGCCAGTAAAACCACATTTTTGTATTTGTGAACCTTTCCAAAATACCTAATTCAGGTAAAACTCACATAAAGTCAATATTACTGGCTTTTTTAGACAGATTTCATGTTTGGTTTTGGAGTTATGTTTATTAACCTTTCATATTTAGTATGACAGTTTTACTGTTATATTGAATAAAAAAAACTAACTTTTATCTTTGCAAACACTGTAAAAATAAATTTTGTAAAAAAACGGTCATTTACTGGCAGCTACGGCTGCCAAACAAAAACCATAAAACTAAAGTAAAACATTGTAAACCAAATAATGATCAAAAATATTATATTTACAGAAATTTTCATGAAACGTTTTGGGGTGAAATATCATAATTTTACAGATTTTTACTAAATTATTAAGATCAACCACCTTTAATAAAGTGACGATGCAAACAGTTCTGCAGAAAAATACCTTTATTCTAAAGAGTTTTTCCAAATTATTACTTTCAACCACTTTTAGTGAAGTGACAATGCTGGCGGTTCCACAGAAAAATACCATTGTTTTACAAATTTTTTCTGAATTGTTAGGATCAGGGGTGTCTCATTGACTTTAGTGGGGGGCCACTGGATGCAAGAGCTTGATGCAAAGTGGATTCACCTTGCATGAATGGCTACCCCACCCTAGCAACATACTTACCGACCCTACCATTTCACTGTGAGAATTTTACTGACCCTCATGACCAAAGTCTGGCCGGGTGACTTTTTATAAGCTCATTCACCAAATCATCAGCATGCCTACTGATGAGTGTGATGTGCATGATATTGTCATGCATGTGATAGAGACTGCAAGACATACTTGGTCAACAGCCACACAGGTCACACTGACGGTGGCTGTACAAACAACTTTAACACTGTTACAAATATGCACCACACTGTGAACCCACATCTAACAAGAATGATAAACACATTTCAGGAAAACATCCTCACTGTAATAAAACATAAACACAACATAACAAATACCCAGAAGTCCAAGCAGCGCTGACTCTTCCGGGCTACAATCCCGCTACCACCCAACCCCGTGCCAAAAAACATCACCGCCCCCCTCCGTGCGTTGGTTGAGCTGGGCGGGGTTAGGTGGTGGGGGTGTATATTGTAACACATGGAATTCTTGGAATTGTTTCTGTTGTGTTAATGTTGTGTTACGGTGAAGATGTTCTCCTGAAATGTGTTTGTCATTCTTGTTTGATGTGGCTCCACAATGTGGCGCATATTTGTAACATTGTTAAAGTTGTTTGTACGGCCACCGTCAGTGTGATCTGTAAGGCTGTTGACTGTTGCTTAAGTATGTCTTGCAGTCACTCATGTATGTCATATTACAGGGAAAAAAATGTAAATGTTAGTTTGAGCATAAACCTTTTATAAGAGGCTACATATATTTTTTGCCTTGAATGTGAAAATACACATAAATATTAAAAAAATTTAATTTACCTTAAAACTACATTAACATTACAAAACATTTCTTTTTGTTTTTGCAAACCTTACACATTTTTTTTTTTTCAGTAAAACTCACAAAGATACATTTCTTCAGGCATTTTTTTGTAATTTTGCATGTGTATTTTTGGAGATATGGTTCAAAAACTGTCTTATTCAGTGTGACCAATGTGTGGCCAGTAAAACCAAATTTTTGTATTTGTGAACCTTTCCAAAATACCTAATTCAGGTAAAATTCACATAAAGTCAATATTACAGGCTTTTTTAGACAGATTTCATGTTTGGTTTTGGAGTTATGTTTATGAACCTTTCACATTTAGTATGATAGTTATACTGTTATATTAAATTAAAAAAAAATTGTATCTTTGCAAACACTGTAAAAATAAATTCTGTTAAAAAAACGGCCATTTACTGGCAGCTACGGCTGCCAAACAAAAACCATAAAATTAAAGTAAAACATTGTAAACCAAATAATGATCAAAAACATTATATTTACAGAAATTTTCATGAAACGTTTAAGGGAGAAATATCGTAATTTTACAGATTTTTACCAAATTATTAAGATCAACCACCTTTAATAAAGTGACGATGCAAACAGTTCCGCAGAAAAAAAAACCTTTATTCTTCAGAGTTTTTCCAAATTATTACGACCAACCACCTTTAGTGAAGTGACAATGCTGGCGGTTCCACCGAAAAATACCATTGTTTAACAGATTTTTTCAGAATTGTTAGGAACAGGGGTGTCTCATTGACTTTAGCGGGGGGCCACTGGATGCAGGAAATTGATACAAAGTGGGTTAACCTTGCATTAATGGCTATCCCACCCTAGCGACATACTTACCATTCCTATCACTTCAACACGAGAATTTCACTGACCCTCATGTAGGGTTGACTCATGGAATTCTGGGTAATACCGTGGTGGGTTTTATTGAACGCTTTGGTCACACTCAAAATGACAGTTTTTGAAACATAACTCCAAAAATACACATGCAAAATGTCTAATAATTCCTGAAGAAATGCATCTTCGAGAGTTTTCCTGAAAAAAAAAAAACATTTGGTAATGTTTGCAAAAAAAAAATTTGATTTGTTACTCAATTTGACAGTAATCCTGAGATAATGCGAAAAAAGCAATAAAAATGTATTCCAACATAATTCCTAATCCAAACGTGCAAAATGTCTAAAAATGCCTGTGATCTTGAATACATGTGAGTTTTACTAGATACTGATGTTTTTCTATGGTTTGCAAATACAAAAATGAGGTTTTACTCAATATGACTGTATACTGTAACACTCAATATGACAGTTATTTAAACATAACTCCTACACCACACATGAAAAATGGCTAATAATGCCTGAAATAATGCATCTTTGGGAGTTTTACTCGAAACATATGCTTTTTTAAATCTTGCAAATGCAAAAAGTAGTTGTTTACTCAATATGACTATAATAGTCTGAGAATCCTGAGATAATGCGAAAAAAGCAATAAAATGTATTCAAACATAACTTCTAAACAACACATGCAAAATGGCTAATAATAGCTAGAGATATGTTTTTTTGTTAGTTGTACTAGAAAAATGATCTTTTGTAAGGTTTGCAAAGACACAAGTTAGTTTTTTTTATTCAATATAACAGTGTAACTTTCATACTAAATATGAAAGGTTTATAATCATAACTCCAAAACCAAATATGAAATTTGTCTTAAAAAGCCTTTAATATTGAATTTATGTAAGTTTTAGCAGAATCAGGTATTTTGGAAAGAATCACAAATACAAATATTAGATTTTACCGGCCTCATATTGGTCGCACTCAAAATGACAGTTTTTGAAACATAACTCCAAAAATACACATGCAAAATGTCTAATAATTCCTGAAGAAATGCATCTTCGAGAGTTTTCCTGAAAAAAAACATTTGGTAAGGTTTGCAAAAACAAAATTTGATTTGATACTCAATTTGACAGTAATGTACTTAGAATCCTGGGATAATGCAAAAAAAGCAATAAAAATGTATTCCAACATAATTCCTAATCCAAACGTGCAAAATGTCTAAAAATGCCTGTGATGTTGAATACATGTGAGTTTTACTAGATACAGTTGTTTTTCTATGTTTTGCAAATACAAAAATGAGGTTTTACTCAATATGACTGTATACTGTAACACTCAATATGACAGTTATTTAAACATAACTTCTAAACAACACATGCAAAATGGCTAATAATGCCTAGAGATATGTTTTTTGGTTAGTTGTACTAGAAAAATGATCTTTTGTAAGGTTTGCAGAGACACAAGTTAGTTTTTTTATTCAATATAACAGTGTAACTGTCATACTAAATATGAAAGGTTTATAATCATAACTCCAAAACCAAATATGAAATTTGTCTTTAAGAGCTTTTAATTTTGAATTTAAGTAAGTTTTAGCAGAATCAGGTATTTTGGAAAGAATCACAAATACAAATATTAAATTTTACTGGCCTCATATTGGTCACACTCAAAATGACAGTTTTTGAAGCATAACTCCAAAAATACACATGCAAAGTGTCTAATGATGCCTTAAAAATGCATCTTCAAGAGTTTTCCTGAAAAAAAACATTTGGTAAGGTTTGCAAAAACAAAATTTGATTTGATACTCAATTTGACAGTAATGTACTTAGAATCCTGAGATAATGCGAAAAAAGCAAAAAAAATGTATTCCAACATAATTCCTAATCCAAACGTGCAAAATGTCTAAAAATGCCTGTGATATTGAATACATGTGAGTTTTACTAGATACAGTTGTTTTTCTATGGTTTGCAAATACAAAAATTAGGTTTTACTCAATATGACTGTATACTGTAACTCTCAATATGACAGTTATTTAAACATAACTCCTACACCACACATGAAAAATGTCTAATAATGCCTGAAATAATGCATCTTTGGGAGTTTTACTCGAAACATATGCTTTTTTAAATCTTGCAAGTGCAAAAAATAGTGTTTTACTCAATGTGACTATAATAGTCTTAGAATCCTGAGATAATGCGAAAAAAGCAATAAAAATGTATTCAAACATAACTTCTAAACAACACATGCAAAATAGCTAATAATGCCTAGAGATATGTTTTTTGGTTAGTTGTACTTGAAAAATTATCTTTTGTAAGGTTTGCAAAGACACAAGTTAGTTTTTTTATTCAATATAACAGTGTAACTTTCATGCTAAATATGAAAGGTTTATAATCATAACTCCAAAACCAAATATGAAATGTGTCTTAAAAAGCCTTTAATATTGAATTTGTGTAAGTTTTAGCAGAATCAGGTATTTTGGAAAGAATCACAAATACAAATATTAGATTTTACTGGCCTCATATTGGTCACACTCAAAATGACAGTTTTTGAAACATAACTCCAAAAATACACATGCAAAATGTCTAATAATTCCTGAAGAAATGCATCTTCGAGAGTTTTCCTGAAAAAAAACATTTGGTAGGGTTTGCAAAAACAACATTTGATTTGTTACTCAATTTGACAGTAATGTACTTAGAATCCTGAGATATTGCGAAAAAAGCAATAAAAATGTATTCCAACATAATTCCTAATCCAAACGTGCAAAATGTCAAAAAATGACTGTGATATTGAATACATGTGAGTTTTACTAGATACAGTTGTTTTTCTAGGGTTTGCAAATACAAAAATGAGGTTTTACTCAATATGACTGTATACTGTAACACTCAATATGACAGTTATTTAAACATAACTCCTACACCACACATGAAAAATGGCTAATAATGCCTGAAATAATGCATCTTTGGGAGTTTTACTCGAAACATATGCTTTTTGAAATTTTGCAAATGCAAAAAGTAGTTTTTTACTCAATGTGACTATAATAGTCTTAGAATCCTGAGATAATCCGAAAAAAGCAATAAAAATGTATTCAAACATAACTTCTAAACAACACATGCAAAATGGCTAATAATGCCTAGAGATATGTTTTTTGGTTAGTTGTACTAGAAAAATGATCTTTTGTAAGGTTTGCAGTGACACAAGTTAGTTTTTTTATTCAATATAACAGTGTAACTGTCATACTAAATATGAAAGGTTTATAATCATAACTCCAAAACCCAATGTGGGATTTGTCTTAAAAAGCCTTTAATATTTAATTCATGTAAGTTTTAGCAGAATCAGGTGTTTTGGAAAGAATCACAAATACAAATATTAGATTTTACTGGCCTCATATTTCTCACACTCAAAATGACAGTTTTTGAAGCATAACTCCAGAAATACACATGCACAATGTCTAATGATGCCTTAAAAAATGCATCTTCAAGAGTTTTCCTGAAAAAAAAACATTTGGTAAGGTTTGCAAAAACAAAATTTGATTTGATACTCAATTTGACAGTAATGTACTTAGAATCCTGAGATGATGCGAAAAAAGCAATAAAAATGTATTCCAACATAATTCCTAATCCAAACGTGCAAAATGTCTAAAAATGCCTGTGATATTGAATACATGTGAGTTTTACTAGATACAGTTGTTTTTCTATGGTTTGCAAATACAAAAATGAGGTTTTACTCAATATGACTGTATACTGTAACACTCAATATGACAGTTATTTAAACATAACTCGTACACCGCACATGAAAAATGTCTAATAATGCCTGAAATAATGCATCTTTGGGAGTTTTACTCGAAACATATGCTTTTTTAAATCTTGCAAGTGCAAAAAGTAGTGTTTTACTCAATGTGACTATAATAGTCTTAGAATCCTGAGATAATGCGAAAAAAGCAATAAAAATGTATTCAAACATAACTTCTAAACAACACATGCAAAATGGCTAATAATGCCTAGAGATATGTTTTTTGGTTAGTTGTACTAGAAAAATGATCTTTTGTAAGGTTTGCAAAGACACAAGTTAGTTTTTTTTATTCAATATAACAGTGTAACTGTCATACTAAATATGAAAGGTTTATAATCATAACTCCAAAACCAAATATGAAATTTGTCTTTAAGAGCCTTTAATATTGAATTTATGTAAGTTTTACCAGAATCAGGTATTTTGGAAAGAATCACAAATACAAATATTAGATTTTACTGGCCTCATATTGGTCACACTCAAAATGACAGTTTTTGAAACATAACTCCAAAAATACACATGCAAAATGTCTAATAATTCCTGAAGAAATGCATCTTCGAGAGTTTTCCTGAAAAAAAAAACATTTGGTAAGGTTTGCAAAAACAAAATTTGATTTGTTACTCAATTTGACAGTAATGTACTTAGAATCCTGAGATAATGCGAAAAAAGCAATAAAAATGTATTCCAACATAATTCCTAATCCAAACGTGCAAAATGTCTAAAAATGCCCGTGATATTGAATACATGTGAGTTTTACTAGATACAGTTTTTTTTCTATGGTTTGCAAATACAAAAATGAGGTTTTACTCAATATGACTGTATACTGTAGCACTCAATATGACAGTTATTTAAACATAACTCCTACACCACACATGAAAAATGGCTAATAATGCCTGAAATAATGCATCTTTGGGAGTTTTACTCGAAACATATGCTTTTTTAAATCTTGCAAATGCAAAAAGTAGTTGTTTACTCAATATGACTATAATAGTCTGAGAATCCTGAGATAATGCGAAAAAAGCAATAAAATGTATTCAAACATAACTTCTAAACAACACATGCAAAATGGCTAATAATAGCTAGAGATATGTTTTTTTGTTAGTTGTACTAGAAAAATGATCTTTTGTAAGGTTTGCAAAGACACAAGTTAGTTTTTTTTATTCAATATAACAGTGTAACAGTCATACTAAATATGAAAGGTTTATAATCATAACTCCAAAGCCAAATATGAAATTTGTCTTAAAAAGCCTTTACTATTGAATTATATGTAAGTTTTAGCAGAATCAGGTATTTTGGAAAGAATCACAAATACAAATATTAGATTTTACTGGCCTCATATTGGTCACACTCAAAATGACAGTTTTTGAAATATAACTCCAAAAATACACATGCAAAATGTCTAATAATTCCTGAAGAAATGCATCTTCGAGAGTTTTCCTGAAAAAAAAACATTTGTTAAGGTTTGCAAAAAGAAAATTGATTTGTTACTCAATTTGACAGTAATGTACTTAGAATCCTGAGATAATGCGAAAAAAGCAATAAAAATGTATTCCAACATAATTCCTAATCCAAACGTGCAAAATGTCTAAAAATGCCTGTGATATTGAGTACATGTGAGTTTTACTAGATACAGTTGTTTTTCTATGGTTTGCAAATACAAAAATGAGGTTTTACTCAATATGACTGTATACTGTAACACTCAATATGAAAGTTATTTAAACATAACTCCTACACCACACATGAAAAATGGCTAATAATGCCTGAAATAATGCATCTTTGGGAGTTTTACTCGAAACATATGCTTTTTTAAATCTTGCAAATGCAAAAAGTAGTTGTTTACTCAATATGACTATAATAGTCTGAGAATCCTGAGATAATGCGAAAAGAGCAATAAAATATATTCAAACATAACTTCTAAACAACACATGCAAAATGGCTAATAATAGCTAGAGATATGTTTTTTTGTTAGTTGTACTAGAAAAATGATCTTTTGTAAGGTTTGCAAAGACACAAGTTAGTTGTTTTATTCAATATAACAGTGTAACTGTCATACTAAATATGAAAGGTTTATAATCATAACTCCAAAACCAAATATGACATTTGTCTTTAAGAGCCTTTAATATTGAATTTATGTAAGTTTTAGCAGAATCAGGTATTTTGGAAAGAATCACAAATACAAATATTAGATTTTACTGGCCTCATATTGGTCACACTCAAAATGACAGTTTTTGAAGCATAACTCCAAAAATGCACATGCCAAATATCTAATGATGCCTTAAAAAATGCATCTTCAAGAGTTTTCCTGAAAAAAAACATTTGGTAAGGTTTGCAAAAACAAAATTTGATTTGTTACTCAATTTGACAGTAATGTACTTAGAATCCTGAGATAATGCGAAAAAAGCAATAAAAATGTATTCAAACATAATTCCTAATCCAAACCTGCAAAATGTCTAAAAATGCCTGTGATATTGAATACATGTGAGTTTGACTAGATACAGTTGTTTTTCAATGGTTTGCAAATACAAAAATGAGGTTTTACTCAATATGACTGTATACTGTAACACTCAATATGACAGTTATTTAAACATAACTCCTACACCACACATGAAAAATGGCTAATAATGCCTGAAATAATGCATCTTTGGGAGTTTTACTCGAAACATATGCTTTTTTAAATCTTGCAAATGCAAAAAGTAGTTTTTTACTCAATATGACTATAATAGTCTTAGAATCCTGAGATAATGCGAAAAAAGCAATAAAAATGTATTCACACGTAACTTCTAAACAACACATGCAAAATGGCTAATAATGCCTAGAGATATGTTTTTTGGTTAGTTGTACTAGAAAAATTATCTTTTGTAAGGTTTGCAAAGACACAAGTTAATTTTTTTATTCAATATAACAGTGTAACTGTCATACTAAATATGAAAGGTTTATAATGATAACTCCAAAACCAAATATGACATTTGTCTTAAAAAGCCTTTAATATTGAATTTTTGTAAGTTTTAGCAGAATCAGGTATTTTGGAAAGAATCACAAATACAAATATTAGATTTTACTGGCCTCATATTGGTCACACTCAAAATGAGAGTTTTTGAAACATAACTCCAAAAATACACATGCAAAATGTCTAATAATGCCTGAAGAAATGCATCTTCGAGAGTTTACCTGAAAAAAAAGACATTTGGTAAGGTTTGCAAAAACAAAATTTGATTTGTTACTCAATTTGACAGTAATGTACTTAGTATTGCTTTGTTCGCATTATCTCAGGATTCTAAGACTATTAAAATCATATTGAGTAAAATACTACTTTTTGCATTTGCAAGATTTAAAAAAGCATATGTTTCGAGTAAAACTCCCAAAGATGCATTATTTCAGGCATTATTAGCCATTTTTCATGTGTGGTGTAGGAGTTATGTTTAAATAACTGTCATATTGAGTGTTACAGTATACAGTCATATTGAGTAAAACCTCATTTTTGTATTTGCAAACCATTGAAAAACAACTGTATCTGGTAAAACTCACATGTATTCAATATCACAGGCCTTTTTAGACATTTTGCAGGTTTGGATTAGGAATTATGTTTGAATACATTTTTATTGCTTTTTTCGCATTATCTCAGGATTCTAAGTACATTACTGTCAAATTGAGTAACAAATCAAATTTTGTTTTTGCAAACCTTACCAAATGTCTTTTTTTTCAGGAAAACTCTCGAAGATGCATTTCTTCAGGCATTATTAGACATTTTGCATATGTATTTTTGGAGTTATGTTTCAAAAACTGTCATTTTGAGTGTGACCAATATGAGGCCAGTAAAATCTAATATTTGTATTTGTGATTCTTTCCAAAATACCTGATTCTGCTAAAAATCACATAAATTCAATATTAAAGGCTTTTTAAGACAAATTTCATATTTGGTTTTGGAGTTATGATTATAAACCTTTCATATTTAGTATGACAGTTACACTGTTATATTGAATAAAAAAACTAACTTGTGTCTTTGCAAACCTTACAAAAGATCATTTTTCTAGTACAACTAACAAAAAAACATATCTCTAGGAATTATTAGCCATTTTGCATGTGTTGTTTAGAAGTTGTGTGAATACATTTTTATTGCTTTTTTCGCATTATCTCAGGATTCTAAGACTATTATAGTCATATTGAGTAAAAAACTACTTTTTGCATTTGCAATATTTAAAAAAGCATATGTTTCGAGTAAAACTCCCAGAGATGCATTATTTCAGGCATTATTAGCCATTTTTCATGTGTGGTGTAGGAGTTATGTTTAAATAACTGTCATATTGAGTGTTACAGTATACAGTCATATTGAGTAAAACCTCATTTTTGTATTTGCAAACCATAGAAAAACAACTGTATCTAGTAAAACGCTCATGTATTCAATATCACAGGCATTTTTAGACATTTTGCAGGTTTGGAAAAGGAATTATGTTTGAATACATTTTTATTGCTTTTTTCGCATTATCTCAGGAATCTAAGTACATTACTGTCAAATTGAGAAACAAATCAAATTTTGATTTTGCAAACCTTACCAAATGTTTTTTTTTGGGAAAACTCTCAAATATGCATTTCTTCAGGCATTATTAGACATTTTGCATGTGTATTTTTGGAGTTATGTTTCAAAAACTGTCATTTTGAGTGTGACCAATATGAGGCCAGTAAAATCTAATATTTGTATTTGTGATTCTTTCCAAAATACCTGATTCTGCTAAAACTCACATAGATTCAATATTAAAGGCTTTTTAAGACAAATTTCATATATGGTTTTGGAGTTATGATTATAAACCTTTCATATTTAGTATGACAGTTACACTGTTATATTGAATAAAAAAACTAATTTGTGTCTTTGCAAACCTTATAAAAGATCATTTTTCTAGTACAACTAACCAAAAAACATATCTCTAGGCATTATTAGCCATTTTGCATGTGTTGTTTAGAAGTTATGTTTGAATACATTTTTATTGCTTTTTTCGCATTATCTCAGGATTCTAAGACTATTATAGTCATATTGAGTAAAAAACTACTTTTTGCATTTGCAAGATTTAAAAAAGCATATGTTTCGAGTAAAACTCCCAAAGATGCATTATTTCAGGCATTATTAGCCATTTTTCATGTGTGGTGTAGGAGTTATGTTTAAATAACTGTCATATTGAGTGTTACAGTATACAGTCATATTGAGTAAAACCTCATTTTTGTATTTGCAAACCATTGAAAAACAACTGTATCTAGTAAAACTCACATGTATTCAATATCACAGGCATTTTTAGACATTTTGCACGTTTGGATTAGGAATTATGTTTGAATACATTTTTATTGCTTTTTTCGCATTATCTCAGGATTCTAAGTACATTACTGTCAAATTGAGTAACAAATCAAATTTTGTTTTTGCAAACCTTACCAAATGTTTTTTTTTCTGGAAAACTCTCGAAGATGCATTTCTTCAGGCATTATTAGACATTTTGCATATGTATTTTTGGAGTTATGTTTCAAAAACTGTCATTTTGAGTGTGACCAATATGAAGCCAGTAAAATCTAATATTTGTATTTGTGATTCTTTCCAAAATACCTGATTCTGCTAAAACTCACATAAATTCAATAATAAAGGCTTTTTAAGACACATTTCATATTTGGTTTTGGAGTTATGATTATAAACCTTTCATATTTAGTATGACAGTTACACTGTTATATTGAATAAAAAAACTAACTTGTGTCTTTGCAAACCTTATAAAAGATCATTTTTCTAGTACAACTAACCAAAAAACATATCTCTAGGCATTATTAGCCATTTTGCATGTGTTGTTTAGAAGTTATGTTTGAATACATTTTTATTGCTTTTTTCGCATTATCTCAGGATTCTAAGACTATTATAGTCATATTGAGTAAAAAACTACTTTTTGCATTTGCAAGATTTAAAAAAGCATATGTTTCGAGTAAAACTCCCAAAGATGCATTATTTCAGGCATTATTAGCCATTTTTCATGTGTGGTGTAGGAGTTATGTTTAAATAACTGTCATATTGAGTGTTACAGTATACAGTCATATTGAGTAAAACCTCATTTTTGTATTTGCAAACCATTGAAAAACAACTGTATCCAGTAAAACTCACATGTATTCAATATCACAGGCCTTTTTAGACATTTTGCACGTTTGGATTAGGAATTAAGTTTGAATACTTTTTTATTGCTTTTTTCGCATTATCTCAGGATTCTAAGTACATTACTGTCAAATTGAGTAACAAATCAAATTTTGTTTTTGCAAACCTTACCAAATGTCTTTTTTTTCAGGAAAACTCTCGAAGATGCATTTCTTCAGGCATTATTAGACATTTTGCATATGTATTTTTGGAGTTATGTTTCAAAAACTGTCATTTTGAGTGTGACCAATATGAGGCCAGTAAAATCTAATATTTGTATTTGTGATTCTTTCCAAAATACCTGATTCTGCTAAAAATCACATAAATTCAATATTAAAGGCTTTTTAAGACAAATTTCATATTTGGTTTTGGAGTTATGATTATAAACCTTTCATATTTAGTATGACAGTTACACTGTTATATTGAATAAAAAAACTAACTTGTGTCTTTGCAAACCTTATAAAAGATCATTTTTCTAGTACAACTAACAAAAAAACATATCTCTAGGAATTATTAGCCATTTTGCATGTGTTGTTTAGAAGTTGTGTGAATACATTTTATTGCTTTTTTCGCATTATCTCAGGATTCTAAGACTATTATAGTCATATTGAGTAAAAAACTACTTTTTGCATTTGCAAGATTTAAAAAAGCATATGTTTCGAGTAAAACTCCCAAAGATGCATTATTTCAGGCATTATTAGCCATTTTTCATGTGTGGTGTAGGAGTTATGTTTAAATAACTGTCATATTGAGTGTTACAGTATACAGTCATATTGAGTAAAACCTCATTTTTGTATTTGCAAACCATAGAAAAACAACTGTATCTAGTAAAACTCATATGTATTCAATATCACAGGCATTTTTAGACATTTTGCAGGTTTGGATTAGGAATTATGTTTGAATACATTTTTATTGCTTTTTTCGCATTTTCTCAGGATTCTAAGTACATTACTGTCAAATTGAGTAACAAATCAAATTTTGTTTTTGCAAACCTTACCAAATGTTTTTTTCTGGAAAACTCTCGAAGATGCATTTCTTCAGGCATTATTAGACATTTTGCATGTGTATTTTTGGAGCTATGTTTCAAAAACTGTCATTTTGAGTGTGACCAATATGAGGCCAGTAAAATCTAATATTTGTATTTGTGATTCTTTCCAAAATACCCGATTCTGCTAAAACTCACATAAATTCAATAATAAAGGCTTTTTAAGACAAATTTCATATTTGGTTTTGGAGTTATGATTATAAACCTTTCATATTTAGTATGACAGTTACACTGTTATATTGAATAAAAAAACTAACTTGTGTCTTTGCAAACCTTATAAAAGATCATTTTTCTAGTACAACTAACCAAAAAACATATCTCTAGGCATTATTAGCCATTTTGCATGTGTTGTTTAGAAGTTATGTTTGAATACATTTTTATTGCTTTTTTCGCATTATCTCAGGATTCTAAGACTACTATAGTCATATTGAGTAAAAAACTACTTTTTGCATTTGCAAGATTTAAAAAAGCATATGTTTCGAGTAAAACTCCCAAAGATGCATTATTTCAGGCATTATTAGCCATTTTTCATGTGTGGTGTAGGAGTTATGTTTAAATAACTGTCATATTGAGTGTTACAGTATACAGTCATATTGAGTAAAACCTCATTTTTGTATTTGCAAACCATTGAAAAACAACTGTATCTAGTAAAACTCACATGTATTCAATATCACAGGCCTTTTTAGACATTTTGCACGTTTGGATTAGGAATTATGTTTGAATACATTTTTATTGCTTTTTACGCATTATCTCAGGATTCTAAGTACATTACTGTCAAATTGAGTAACAAATCAAATTTTGTTTTAGCAAACCTTACCAAATGTCTTTTTTTTCAGGAAAACTCTCGAAGATGCATTTCTTCAGGCATTATTAGACATTTTGCATATGTATTTTTGGAGTTATGTTTCAAAAACTGTCATTTTGAGTGTGACCAATATGAGGCCAGTAAAATCTAATATTTGTATTTGTGATTCTTTCCAAAATACCTGATTCTGCTAAAAATCACATAAATTCAATATTAAAGGCTTTTTAAGACAAATTTCATATTTGGTTTTGGAGTTATGATTATAAACCTTTCATATTTAGTATGACAGTTACACTGTTATATTGAATAAAAAAACTAACTTGTGTCTTTGCAAACCTTACAAAAGATCATTTTTCTAGTGCAACTAACAAAAAAACATATCTCTAGGAATTATTAGCCATTTTGCATGTGTTGTTTAGAAGTTGTGTGAATACATTTTTATTGCTTTTTTCGCATTATCTCAGGATTCTAAGACTATTATAGTCATATTGAGTAAAAAACTACTTTTTGCATTTGCAAGATTTAAAAAAGCATATGTTTCGAGTAAAACTCCCAAAGATGCATTATTTCAGGCATTATTAGCCATTTTTCATGAGTGGTGTAGGAGTTATGTTTAAATAACTGTCATATTGAGTGTTACAGTATACAGTCATATTGAGTAAAACCTCATTTTTGTATTTGCAAACCATAGAAAAACAACTGTATCTAGTAAAACGCACATGTGTTCAATATCACAGGCATTTTTAGACATTTTGCAGGTTTGGATAAGGAATTATGTTTGAATACATTTTTATTGCTTTTTTCGCATTATCTCAGGATTCTAAGTACATTACTGTCAAATTGAGTAACAAATCAAATGTTGTTTTTGCAAACCTTACCAAATGTTTTTTTTTTCAGGAAAACTCTCCAAGATGCATTTCTTCAGGCATTATTAGACATTTTGAATGTGTATTTTTGGAGTTATGTTTCAAAAACTGTCATTTTGAATGTGACCAATATGAGGCCAGTAAAATCTAATATTTGTATTTGTGATTCTTTCCAAAATACCTGATTCTGCTAAAACTTACATAAATTCAATATTAAAGGCTTTTCAAGACAAATGTCATATTTGGTTTTGGAGTTATCATTATAAACCTTTCATATTTAGTATGACAGTTACACTGTTATATTGAATAAAAAAATTAACTTGTGTCTTTGCAAACCTTACAAAAGATAATTTTTCTAGTACAACTAACAAAAAAACATATCTCTAGGCATTATTAGCCATTTTGCATGTGTTGTTTAGAAGTTGTGTGAATACATTTTTTATTGCTTTTTTCGCATTATCTCAGGATTCTAAGACTATTATAGTCATATTGAGTAAAAAACTACTTTTTGCATTTGCAAGATTTAAAAAAGCATATGTTTCGAGTAAAACTCCCAAAGATGCATTATTTCAGGCATTATTAGCCATTTTTCATGTGTGGTGTAGGAGTTATGTTTAAATAACTGTCATATTGAGTGTTACAGTATACAGTCATATTGAGTAAAACCTCATTTTTGTATTTGCAAACCATAGAAAAACAACTGTATCTAGTAAAACTCACATGTATTCAATATCACAGGCATTTTTAGACATTTTGCAGGTTTGGATTAGGAATTATGTTTGAATACATTTTTATTGCTTTTTTCGCATTTTCTCAGGATTCTAAGTACATTACTGTCAAATTGAGTAACAAATCAAATTTTGTTTTTGCAAACCTTACCAAATGTTTTTTTCTGGAAAACTCTCGAAGATGCATTTCTTCAGGCATTATTAGACATTTTGCATGTGTATTTTTGGAGCTATGTTTCAAAAACTGTCATTTTGAGTGTGACCAATATGAGGCCAGTAAAATCTAATATTTGTATTTGTGATTCTTTCCAAAATACCTGATTCTGCTAAAACTCACATAAATTCAATAATAAAGGCTTTTTAAGACAAATTTCATATTTGGTTTTGGAGTTATGATTATAAACCTTTCATATTTAGTATGACAGTTACACTGTTATATTGAATAAAAAAACTAACTTGTGTCTTTGCAAACCTTATAAAAGATCATTTTTCTAGTACAACTAACCAAAAAACATATCTCTAGGCATTATTAGCCATTTTGCATGTGTTGTTTAGAAGTTATGTTTGAATACATTTTTATTGCTTTTTTCGCATTATCTCAGGATTCTAAGACTATTATAGTCATATTGAGTAAAAAACTACTTTTTGCATTTGCAAGATTTAAAAAAGCATATGTTTCGAGTAAAACTCCCAAAGATGCATTATTTCAGGCATTATTAGCCATTTTTCATGTGTGGTGTAGGAGTTATGTTTAAATAACTGTCATATTGAGTGTTACAGTATACAGTCATATTGAGTAAAACCTCATTTTTGTATTTGCAAACCATTGAAAAACAACTGTATCTAGTAAAACTCACATGTATTCAATATCACAGGCCTTTTTAGACATTTTGCACGTTTGGATTAGGAATTATGTTTGAATACATTTTTATTGCTTTTTTCGCATTATCTCAGGATTCTAAGTACATTACTGTCAAATTGAGTAACAAATCAAATTTTGTTTTTGCAAACCTTACCAAATGTCTTTTTTTTCAGGAAAACTCTCGAAGATGCATTTCTTCAGGCATTATTAGACATTTTGCATATGTATTTTTGGAGTTATGTTTCAAAAACTGTCATTTTGAGTGTGACCAATATGAGGCCAGTAAAATCTAATATTTGTATTTGTGATTCTTTCCAAAATACCTGATTCTGCTAAAAAACACATAAATTCAATATTAAAGGCTTTTTAAGACAAATTTCATATTTGGTTTTGGAGTTATGATTATAAACCTTTCATATTTAGTATGACAGTTACACTGTTATATTGAATAAAAAAACTAACTTGTGTCTTTGCAAACCTTACAAAAGATCATTTTTCTAGTACAACTAACAAAAAAACATATCTCTAGGAATTATTAGCCATTTTGCATGTGTTGTTTAGAAGTTGTGTGAATACATTTTTATTGCTTTTTTCGCATTATCTCAGGATTCTAAGACTATTATAGTCATATTGAGTAAAAAACTACTTTTTGCATTTGCAAGATTTAAAAAAGCATATGTTTCGAGTAAAACTCCCAAAGATGCATTATTTCAGGCATTATTAGCCATTTTTCATGAGTGGTGTAGGAGTTATGTTTAAATAACTGTCATATTGAGTGTTACAGTATACAGTCATATTGAGTAAAACCTCATTTTTGTATTTGCAAACCATAGAAAAACAACTGTATCTAGTAAAACGCACATGTGTTCAATATCACAGGCATTTTTAGACATTTTGCAGGTTTGGATAAGGAATTATGTTTGAATACATTTTTATTGCTTTTTTCGCATTATCTCAGGATTCTAAGTACATTACTGTCAAATTGAGTAACAAATCAAATGTTGTTTTTGCAAACCTTACCAAATGTTTTTTTTTTCAGGAAAACTCTCCAAGATGCATTTCTTCAGGCATTATTAGACATTTTGAATGTGTATTTTTGGAGTTATGTTTCAAAAACTGTCATTTTGAATGTGACCAATATGAGGCCAGTAAAATCTAATATTTGTATTTGTGATTCTTTCCAAAATACCTGATTCTGCTAAAACTTACATAAATTCAATATTAAAGGCTTTTCAAGACAAATGTCATATTTGGTTTTGGAGTTATCATTATAAACCTTTCATATTTAGTATGACAGTTACACTGTTATATTGAATAAAAAAATTAACTTGTGTCTTTGCAAACCTTACAAAAGATAATTTTTCTAGTACAACTAACAAAAAAACATATCTCTAGGCATTATTAGCCATTTTGCATGTGTTGTTTAGAAGTTGTGTGAATACATTTTTTATTGCTTTTTTCGCATTATCTCAGGATTCTAAAACTATTATAGTCATATTGAGTAAAAAACTACTTTTTGCATTTGCAAGATTTAAAAAAGCATATGTTTCGAGTAAAACTCCCAAAGATGCATTATTTCAGGCATTATTAGCCATTTTTCATGTGTGGTGTAGGAGTTATGTTTAAATAACTGTCATATTGAGTGTTACAGTATACAGTCATATTGAGTAAAACCTCATTTTTGTATTTGCAAACCATAGAAAAACAACTGTATCTAGTAAAACTCACATGTATTCAATATCACAGGCATTTTTAGACATTTTGCAGGTTTGGATTAGGAATTATGTTTGAATACATTTTTATTGCTTTTTTCGCATTTTCTCAGGATTCTAAGTACATTACTGTCAAATTGAGTAACAAATCAAATTTTGTTTTTGCAAACCTTACCAAATGTTTTTTTCTGGAAAACTCTCGAAGATGCATTTCTTCAGGCATTATTAGACATTTTGCATGTGTATTTTTGGAGCTATGTTTCAAAAACTGTCATTTTGAGTGTGACCAATATGAGGCCAGTAAAATCTAATATTTGTATTTGTGATTCTTTCCAAAATACCTGATTCTGCTAAAACTCACATAAATTCAATAATAAAGGCTTTTTAAGACAAATTTCATATTTGGTTTTGGAGTTATGATTATAAACCTTTCATATTTAGTATGACAGTTACACTGTTATATTGAATAAAAAAACTAACTTGTGTCTTTGCAAACCTTATAAAAGATCATTTTTCTAGTACAACTAACCAAAAAACATATCTCTAGGCATTATTAGCCATTTTGCATGTGTTGTTTAGAAGTTATGTTTGAATACATTTTTATTGCTTTTTTCGCATTATCTCAGGATTCTAAGACTATTATAGTCATATTGAGTAAAAAACTACTTTTTGCATTTGCAAGATTTAAAAAAGCATATGTTTCGAGTAAAACTCCCAAAGATGCATTATTTCAGGCATTATTAGCCATTTTTCATGTGTGGTGTAGGAGTTATGTTTAAATAACTGTCATATTGAGTGTTACAGTATACAGTCATATTGAGTAAAACCTCATTTTTGTATTTGCAAACCATTGAAAAACAACTGTATCTAGTAAAACTCACATGTATTCAATATCACAGGCCTTTTTAGACATTTTGCACGTTTGGATTAGGAATTATGTTTGAATACATTTTTATTGCTTTTTTCGCATTATCTCAGGATTCTAAGTACATTACTGTCAAATTGAGTAACAAATCAAATTTTGTTTTTGCAAACCTTACCAAATGTCTTTTTTTTCAGGAAAACTCTCGAAGATGCATTTCTTCAGGCATTATTAGACATTTTGCATATGTATTTTTGGAGTTATGTTTCAAAAACTGTCATTTTGAGTGTGACCAATATGAGGCCAGTAAAATCTAATATTTGTATTTGTGATTCTTTCCAAAATACCTGATTCTGCTAAAAAACACATAAATTCAATATTAAAGGCTTTTAAGACAAATTTCATATTTGGTTTTGGAGTTATGATTATAAACCTTTCATATTTAGTATGACAGTTACACTGTTATATTGAATAAAAAAACTAACTTGTGTCTTTGCAAACCTTACAAAAGATCATTTTTCTAGTACAACTAACAAAAAAACATATCTCTAGGAATTATTAGCCATTTTGCATGTGTTGTTTAGAAGTTGTGTGAATACATTTTTATTGCTTTTTTCGCATTATCTCAGGATTCTAAGACTATTATAGTCATATTGAGTAAAAAACTACTTTTTGCATTTGCAAGATTAAAAAAAGAATATGTTTCGAGTAAAACTCCCAAAGATGCATTATTTCAGGCATTATTAGCCATTTTTCATGAGTGGTGTAGGAGTTATGTTTAAATAACTGTCATATTGAGTGTTACAGTATACAGTCATATTGAGTAAAACCTCATTTTTGTATTTGCAAACCATAGAAAAACAACTGTATCTAGTAAAACGCACATGTATTCAATATCACAGGCATTTTTAGACATTTTGCAGGTTTGGATAAGGAATTATGTTTGAATACATTTTTATTGCTTTTTTCGCATTATCTCAGGATTCTAAGTACATTACTGTCAAATTGAGTAACAAATCAAATGTTGTTTTTGCAAACCTTACCAAATGTTTTTTTTTTTCAGGAAAACTCTCGAAGATGCATTTCTTCAGGCATTATTAGACATTTTGCATATGTATTTTTGGAGTTATGTTTCAAAAACTGTCATTTTGAGTGTGACCAATATGAGGCCAGTAAAATCTAATATTTGTATTTGTGATTCCTTCCAAAATACCTGATTCTGCTAAAAATCACATAAATTCAATATTAAAGGCTTTTTAAGACAAATTTCATATTTGGTTTTGGAGTTATGATTATAAACCTTTCATATTTAGTATGACAGTTACACTGTTATATTGAATAAAAAAACTAACTTGTGTCTTTGCAAACCTTACAAAAGATCATTTTTCTAGTACAACTAACAAAAAAACATATCTCTAGGAATTATTAGCCATTTTGCATGTGTTGTTTAGAAGTTGTGTGAATACATTTTTATTGCTTTTTTCGCATTATCTCAGGATTCTAAGACTATTATAGTCATATTGAGCAAAAAACTACTTTTTGCATTTGCAAGATTTAAAAAAGCATATGTTTCGAGTAAAACTCCCAAAGATGCATTATTTCAGGCATTATTAGCCATTGTTCATGTGTGGTGTAGGAGTTATGTTTAAATAACTGTCATATTGAGTGTTACAGTATACAGTCATATTGAGTAATACCTCATTTTTGTATTTGCAAACCATAGAAAAACAACTGTATCTAGTAAAACTCACATGTATTCAATATCACAGGCATTTTTAGACATTTTGCAGGTTTGGATTAGGAATTATGTTTGAATACATTTTTATTGCTTTTTTCGCATTTTCTCAGGATTCTAAGTACATTACTGTCAAATTGAGTAACAAATCAAATTTTGTTTTTGCAAACCTTACCAAATGTCTTTTTTTTCAGGAAAACTCTCGAAGATGCATTTCTTCAGGCATTATTAGACATTTTGCATGTGTATTTTTGGAGTTATGTTTCAAAAACTGTCATTTTGAGTGTGATCAATATGAGGCCAGTAAAATCTAATATTTGTATTTGTGATTCTTTCCAAAATACCTGATTCTGCTAAAACTTACATAAATTCAATATTAAAGGCTTTTTAAGACAAATGTCATATTTGGTTTTGGAGTTATCATTATAAACCTTTCATATTTAGTATGACAGTTACACTGTTATATTGAATAAAACAATTAACTTGTGTCTTTGCAAACCTTACAAAAGATCATTTTTCTAGTACAACTAATAAAAAAAATATCTCTAGGCATTATTAGCCATTTTGCATGTGTTGTTTAGAAGTTATGTGTGAATACATTTTTATTGCTTTTTTCGCATTATCTCAGGATTCTAAGACTATTATAGTCATATTGAGTAAAAAACTACTTTTTGCATTTGCAAGATTTAAAAAAGCATATGTTTCGAGTAAAACTCCCAAAGATGCATTATTTCAGGCATTATTAGCCATTTTTCATGTGTGGTGTAGGCGTTATGTTTAAATAACTGTCATATTGAGTGTTACAGTATACAGTCATATTGAGTAAAACCTCATTTTTGTATTTGCAAACCATTGAAAAACAACTGTATCTAGTAAAACTCACATGTATTCAATATCACAGGCATTTTTAGACATTTTGCAGGTTTGGATTAGGAATTATGTTTGAATACATTTTTATTGCTTTTTTCGCATTATCTCAGGATTCTAAGTACATTACTGTCAAATTGAGTAACGAATCAAATTTTGTTTTTGCAAACCTTACCAAATGTTTTTTTTCTGGAAAACTCTCGAAGATGCATTTCTTCAGGCATTATTAGACATTTTGCATGTGTATTTTTGGAGTTATGTTTCAAATACTGTCATTTTGAGTGTGACCAATATGAGGCCAGTAAAATCTAATATTTGTATTTGTGATTCTTTCCAAAATACCTGATTCTGCTAAAACTCACATAGATTCAATATTAAAGGCTTTTTAAGACACATTTCATATTTGGTTTTGGAGTTATGATTATAAACCTTTCATATTTAGTATGACAGTTACACTGTTATATTGAATAAAAAAACTAACTTGTGTCTTTGCAAACCTTATAAAAGATAATTTTTCTAGTACAACTAACAAAAAACATATCTCTAGGCATTATTAGCCATTTTGCATGTGTTGTTTAGAAGTTATGTTTGAATACATTTTTATTGCTTTTTTCGCATTATCTCAGGATTCTAAGACTATTATAGTCATATTGAGTAAAAAACTACTTTTTGCACTTGCAAGATTTAAAAAAGCATATGTTTCGAGTAAAACTCCCAAAGATGCATTATTTCAGGCATTATTAGCCATTTTTCATGTGTGGTGTAGGAGTTATGTTTAAATAACTGTCATATTGAGTGTTACAGTATACAGTCATATTGAGTAAAACCTCATTTTTGTATTTGCAAACCATAGAAAAACAACTGTATCTAGTAAAACTCACATGTATTCAATATCACAGGCATTTTTTGACAATTTCCAGGTTTGGATTAGGAATTATGTTTGAATACATTTTTATTGCTTTTTTCGCATTATCTCAGGATTCTAAGTACATTACTGTCAAATTGAGTAACAAATCAAATTTTGTTTTTGCAAACCTTACCAAATGTCTTTTTTTTCGGGAAATACTCGAAGATGCATTTCTTCAGGCATTATTAGACATTTTGCATGTGTATTTTTGGAGTTATGTTTCAAAAACTGTCATTTTGAGTGTGATCAATATGAGGCCAGTAAAATCTAATATTTGTATTTGTGATTCTTTCCAAAATACCTGATTCTGCTAAAACTTACATAAATTCAATATTAAAGGCTTTTTAAGACAAATGTCATATTTGGTTTTGGAGTTATCATTATAAACCTTTCATATTTAGTATGACAGTTACACTGTTATATTGAATAAAAAAACTAACTTGTGTCTTTGCAAACCTTACAAAAGATCATTTTTCTAGTAAAGCTAACCAAAAAACATATCTCTAGGCATTATTAGCCATTTTGCATGTGTTGTTTAGAAGTTATGTTTGAATACATTTTTATTGCTTTTTTCGCATTATCTCAGGATTCTAAGACTATTATAGTCATATTGAGTAAAAAACTACTTTTTGCATTTGCAAGATTTAAAAAAGCATATGTTTCGAGTAAAACTCCCAAAGATGCATTATTTCAGGCATTATTAGCCATTTTTCATGTGTGGTGTAGGAGTTATGTTTAAATAACTGTCATATTGAGTGTTACAGTATACAGTCATATTGAGTAAAACCTCATTTTTGTATTTGCAAACCATTGAAAAACAACTGTATCTAGTAAAACTCACATGTATTCAATATCACAGGCATTTTTAGACATTTTGCAGGTTTGGATTAGGAATTATGTTTGAATACATTTTTATTGCTTTTTTCGCATTATCTCAGGATTCTAAGTACATTACTGTCAAATTGAGTAACGAATCAAATTTTGTTTTTGCAAACCTTACCAAATGTTTTTTTTCTGGAAAACTCTCGAATATGCATTTCTTCAGGCATTATTAGACATTTTGCATGTGTATTTTTGGAGTTATGTTTCAAAAACTGTCATTTTGAGTGTGACCAATATGAGGCCAGTAAAATCTAATATTTGTATTTGTGATTCTTTCCAAAATACCTGATTCTGCTAAAACTCACATAGATTCAATATTAAAGGCTTTTTAAGACAAATTTCATATTTGGTTTTGGAGTTATGATTATAAACCTTTCATATAACCCACTCAGCTGATGACTTTATGCAATTCTTTAGTAAGAAAATTGAAGTCATTAGAAAGGAGATTAAAGACAATGCGTCCCAGCTACAACGGGGTTCTATTAACACTGACACGATTGTATATACGGCGGATACTGCCCTCCAAAATACTTTCTCTCGTTTTGAGGAAATAACATTAGAGGAATTGTTACAACGTGTAAATGGAATAAAACAGACAACATGTTTACTTGACCCTCTTCCTGGGAAACTGATCAAGGAGCTCTTTGTATTATTAGGTCCATCAGTGCTAAATATTATAAACTTATCACTCTCCTCGGGCACTGTTCCCCTAGCATTCAAAAAAGCGGTTATTCATCCTCTTCTTAAAAGACCTCACCTCGATCCTGACCTCATGGTAAACTACCGACCGGTGTCTCACCTTCCCTTTATTTCAAAAATCCTTGAAAAAATTGTTGCGGAGCAGTTAAATGAACACTTAGCGTCTAACAATCTATGTGAAACCTTTCAATCCGGTTTCAGGGCAAATCACTCCACGGAGACAGCCCTCGCAAAAATGACTAATGATCTATTGCTAACGATGGATTCTGATGCGTCATCTATGTTGCTGCTCCTCGATCTTAGCGCTGCTTTCGATACCGTCGATCATAATATTTTATTAGAACGTATCAAAACACGAATTGGTATGTCAGACTTAGCCCTGTCTTGGTTTAACTCTTATCTTACTGATAGGATGCAGTGTGTCTCCCATAACAATGTGACCTCGGACTACGTTAAGGTAACGTGTGGAGTTCCCCAGGGTTCGGTCCTTGGCCCTGCACTCTTCAGCATCTACATGCTGCCGCTAGGTGACATCATACGCAAATACGGTATTAGCTTTCACTGTTATGCTGATGACACCCAACTCTACATGCCCCTAAAGCTGACCAACACGCCGGATTGTAGTCAGCTGGAGGCGTGTCTTAATGAAATTAAACAATGGATGTCCGCTAACTTTTTGCAACTCAACGCCAAAAAAACGGAAATGCTGATTATCGGTCCTGCTAGACACCGAACTCTATTTAATAATACAACTCTAACATTTGACAACCAAACAATTAAACAAGGCGACACGGTAAAGAATCTGGGTGTTATCTTCGACCCAACTCTCTCCTTTGAGGCACACATTAAAAGCGTTACTAAAACGGCCTTCTTTCATCTCCGTAATATCGCTAAAATTCGCTCCATTCTGTCCACTAAAGACGCTGAGATCATTATCCATGCGTTTGTTACGTCTCGCCTCGACTACTGTAACGTATTATTTTCGGGTCTCCCCATGTCTAGCATTAAAAGATTACAGTTGGTACAAAATGCGGCTGCTAGACTTTTGACAAGAACAAGAAAGTTTGATCACATTACGCCTGTACTGGCTCACCTGCACTGGCTTCCTGTGCACTTAAGATGTGACTTTAAGGTCTTACTACTTACGTATAAAATACTACACGGTCTAGCTCCATCTTATCTTGCCGATTGTATTGTACCATATGTCCCGGCAAGAAATCTGCGTTCAAAAGACTCCGGCTTATTAGTGATTCCCAAAGCCCAAAAAAAGTCTGCGGGCTATAGAGCATTTTCCGTTCGGGCTCCAGTACTCTGGAATGCCCTCCCGGTAACAGTTCGCGATGCCACCTCAGTAGAAGCATTTAAGTCTCACCTTAAAACTCATTTGTATACTCTAGCCTTTAAATAGACTCCCTTTTTAGACCAGTTGATCTGCCGTTTCTTTTCTTTTTCTTCTATGTCCCACTCTCCCGTGTGGAGGGGGTCCGGTCCGATCCGGTGGCCATGTACTGCTCGCCTGTGTATCGGCTGGGGACATCTCTGCGCTGCTGGTCCGCCTACGCTTGGGATGGTTTCCTGCTGGCTCCGCTGTGAACGGGACTCTCGCTGCTGTGTCTTGGATCCTCTTTGGACTGGACTCTCGCGACTGTGTTGTATCCATTGTGGATTGAACTTTCACAGTATCATGTTAGACCCGCTCGACATCCATTGCTTTCCTCCTCTCTAAGGTTCTCATAGTCATCATTGTCACCGACGTCCCACTGGGTCATTATTGTCACCAATGTCCCACTGGGTGTGAGTTTTCCTACCGAGGATGTCGTGGTGGTTTGTGCAGCCCTTTGAGACACTAGTGATTTAGGGCTATATAAGTAAACATTGATTGATTGATTGATATTTAGTATGACAGTTACACTGTTATATTGAATAAAAAAACTAACTTGTGTCTTTGCAAACCTTATAAAAGATAATTTTTCTAGTACAACTAACAAAAAAACATATCTCTAGGCATTATTAGCCATTTTGCATGTGTTGTTTAGAAGTTAAGTTTGAATACATTTTTATTGCTTTTTTCGCATTATCTCAGGATTCTAAGACTATTTTAGTCATATTGAGTAAAAAACTACTTTTTGCATTTGCAAGATTTAAAAAAGCATATGTTTCGAGTAAAACTCCCAAAGATGCATTATTTCATGCATTATTAGCCATTTTTCATGTGTGGTGTAGGAGTTATGTTTAAATAACTGTCATATTGAGTGTTACAGTATACAGTTATATTGAGTAAAACCTCATTTTTGTATTTGCAAACCATAGAAAAACAACTGTATCTAGTAAAACTCACATGTATTCAATATCACAGGCATTTTTAGACATTTTGCAGGTTTGGATTAAGAATTATGTTTGAATACATTTTTATTGCTTTTTTCGCATTATCTCAGGATTCTAAGTACATTACTGTCAAAGTGAGTAACAAATCAAATTTTGTTTTTGCAAACCTTACCAAATGTCTTTTTTTTTCAGGAAAACTCTCGAAGATGCATTTCTTCAGGCATTATTAGACATTTTGCATGTGTATTTTTGGAGTTATGTTTCAAAAACTGTCATTTTGAGTGTGACCAATATGAGGCCAGTAAAATCTAATATTTGTATTTGTGATTCTTTCCAAAATACCTGATTGTGCTAAAACTTACATAAATTCAATATTAAAGGCTTTTTAAGACAAATGTCATATTTGGTTTTGGAGTTATCATTATAAACCTTTCATATTTAGTATGACAGTTGCCAAATAAAATGTTGTTTTTAAAAACCTCACCAAATGTTTTTTTTTTCAGGAAAACTCTCAAAGATGCATTTCTTCAGGCATTATTAGACATTTTGCATGTGTATTTTAGGAGTTATGTTTCAAAAACTGTCATTTTGAGTTTGACCAATATGAGGCCAGTAAAACCAAATTTTTGTATTTGTGAACTTTTCCAAAATACCCGATTCTGCTAAAACTCACATAAATTCAATAATACAGGCTTTTTTAGACAAATTGCACGTTTGGATTAGGAATTATGTTTGAATACATTTTTATTGCTCTTTTTGCATTATCTCAGGATTTTAAGTACATTACTGTCATATTGGGTAAAACATTCCTTTTTGTTTTTGCAAACCTTACAAAAGGTTTTTTTCCCAGTAAAACTCACAAATATACATTTCTTCAGGCATTTTTTTGTAATTTTGCATGTGTATTTTTGGAGATATGGTTCAAAAACTGTCTTATTGAGTGTGACCAATGTGAGGCCAGTAAAACCAAATTTTTGTATTTGTGAACCTTTCCAAAATACCTAATTCAGGTAAAACTCACATAAAGTCAATATTACAGGCTTTTTTAGACAGATTTCATGTTTGGTTTTGGAGTTATGTTTATGAACCTTTCATATTTAGTATGACAGTAATACTGTTATATCGAATAAAAAAAACAAACTTGTATCTTTGAAAACACTGTAAAAATATATTCTGTAAAAAAACGGTCATTTACTGGCAGCTACGGCTGCCAAACGAAAATCATAAAATTAAAGTAAAACATTGTAAACCAAATAATGATCAAAAACATTATATTTACAGAAATTTTCATGAAATGTTTTGGGGAGAAATATCGTAATTTTACAGATTTTTACAAAATTATTACGATCAACCACCTTTAATAAAGTGACGATGCAAACAGTTCTGCAGAAAAATACCTTTATTCTAAAGAGTTTTTCCAAAGTATTACGATCAATCACCTTTAGTGAAGTGACAATGCTGGCGGTTCCACAGAAAAATACCGTTGTTTAACAGATTTTTTCTGAATTGTTAGGATCAGGGGTGTCTCATTCACTTTACCGGTGGGCCACTGGATGCAGGAAATTGATACAAAGTGGGTTAACCTTGCATGAATCGCTATCCCAACCATGCAACGTACTTACCAATCCCACCATTTCACCCCGAGAATTTCACTACCCTCATATTGGATTGACTCAAAGCTTGGCCGGGCGAATATGACAAGTAGTACCGCGGTGGGCTTTTTTGTACGCTCATTCATCAAATCATAAGCGTGCCAATTGAGGCATGTGATGTGCACGGTATTGTTGTGCATATGATGGTGACTGCAAGATATACTTGGTCAACAGCCACACAGGTCACACTGACGGTGGCTGCACAAACAACTTTAACACTGTTACAAATATGCACCACACTGTGAACTCACATTGAACAAGAATGATAAACACATTTCAGGAAAACATCCCCACTGTAATAAAACATAAACACAACATAACAAATACCCACAAAACCATGCAGCGCTATCTTTTCCGGGCTACATCCCCGCTACCACCCAACCCCGCGCCCCAAAACATCACCGCCCTCCTCCGTTCGTTGGTTGAGGTGGGCGGGTTTAGGTGGTGGGGGTGTGTATTGTAACACATGGAATTCTGGGTATTGTTTCTGTTGCGTTAATGTTGTGTTACGGTGAAGATGTTCTCCTGAAATGTGTTTGTCATTCTTGTTTGATGTGGCTCCACAATGTGGCGCATATTTGTAACATTGTTAAAGTCGTTTGTACGGCCACCGTCAGTGTGATCTGTAAGTCTGTTGACTGTTGATTAAGTATGTCTTGCAGTCATTCATGTATGTCATATTACAGGGAAACACATGTAATTGTTAGTTTGATCATAAACCTTTTATAAGAGGCTACATATATTTTTCGCCTTGAATGTGAAAATTCACATAAATATTAAAAAAAATTGATTTACCTTAAAATGACATATACAATTTTTAGATTGTCAGTATGGACAAATACTTTTATATAACAAGCTACATATTTATATAAAGTTAATTACTGTAATTTTATATGAAATTGAAAGTAATTTGAGAAAACAGAAAATAATATGTATAATTAATTTGGTATTTTCCTGTAAAAAAATAGGAATATACATAGTTCGTCATTACTGGTATATTATTCAAAATAACAGGCGGTTTGTTTATTTACAGATAATGTCTTCAATTCTACAGTTTTATAACCTATCTAAAAAAATTGAAAAATTACAGTAGAAATTTAGAGTAAACTAACCATAAAAATTTGATTTTTTTTTTTTTTACAGTGAACCCTACAAAAGATAATTTTTCTACTACAACTAACAAAGATACACATCTCTAGGCATTATTAGCCGTTTTGCATGTGTTGTTTAAAAGTTGTGTTTGAAAACATTTTATTGTTTTTTTCGCATTATCTCAGGATTCCAAGAACATTATTGTCATATTGAGTAAAACAACAATTTTTTGCATTGCAATGATTTAAAAAAGCAATCGTTTCGAGTAAAACTCCCAAAGATGCATTATTTCAGGCATTATTAGCCATGTGTGGTGTAGGAGTTATGTTTAAATAACTGTCATATTGAGTGTTACAGTATACAGTCATATTGAGTAAAACCTAATTTTTGGATTTGCAAACCATAGAAAATCAACTGTATCTAGTAAAACTCACATGTATTAAATATCACAGGCATTTTTAGACATTTTGCAGGTTTGGATTAGGAATTATGTTGGAATACATTTTTATTGCTCTTTTTGCATTATCTCAGGATTTTAAGTACATTACTGTCAAATTGGGTAAAACATTTCTTTTTGTTTTTGCAACCCTTACAAAATGTTTTTTTTTATCCAGTAAAACTCACAAAGATACATTTCTTCAGGCATTTTTTTGTAATTTTGCATGTGTATTTTTGGAGATAGGGTTCAAAAACTGTCTTATTGAGTGTGACCAATGTGAGGCCAGTAAAACCACATTTTTGTATTTGTGAACCTTTCCAAAATACTTAATTCAGGTAAAACTCACATAAAGTCAATATTACTGGCTTTTTTAGACAGATTTCATGTTTGGTTTTGGAGTTATGTTTATTAACCTTTCATATTTAGTATGACAGTTTTACTGTTATATTGAATAAAAAAAACTAACTTTTATCTTTGCAAACACTGTAAAAATAAATTTTGTAAAAAAACGGTCATTTACTGGCAGCTACGGCTGCCAAACAAAAACCATAAAACTAAAGTAAAACATTGTAAACCAAATAATGATCAAAAATATTATATTTACAGACATTTTCATGAAACGTTTTGGGGTGAAATATCATAATTTTACAGATTTTTACTAAATTATTAAGATCAACCACCTTTAATAAAGTGACGATGCAAACAGTTCTGCAGAAAAATACCTTTATTCTAAAGAGTTTTTCCAAATTATTACGATCAACCACTTTTAGTGAAGTGACAATGCTGGCGGTTCCACAGAAAAATACCATTGTTTTACAAATTTTTTCTGAATTGTTAGGATCAGGGGTGTCTCATTGACTATAGTGGGGGGCCACTGGATGCAAGAGCTTGATGCAAAGTGGATTCACCTTGCATGAATGGCTACCCCACCCTAGCAACATACTTACCGACCCTACCATTTCACTGTGAGAATTTCACTGACCCTCATGACCAAAGTCAGGCCGGGTGACTTTTTATACGCTCATTCACCAAATCATCAGCATGCCTACTGATGAGTGTGATGTGCATGATATTGTCATGCATGTGATAGAGACTGCAAGACATACTTGGTCAACAGCCACACAGGTCACACTGCTGGTGGCTGTACAAACAACTTTAACACTGTTACAAAATACGCACCACACTGTGAATCCACATCGAACAAGAATGATAAACACATTTCAGGAAAACATCCTCACTGTAACAAAACATAAACACAACATAACATAACAAATACCCACAAACCCATGCAACGCTGACTCTTCCGGGCTACACCCCTGCTACCACCCAACCCCGCGCCCCAAAACATCACCGCCCCCCTCCGTGCGTTGGTTGAGGTGGGCGGGGTTAGGTGGTGGGGGTGTATATTGTAACACATGGAATTCTGGGTATTGTTTCTGTTGTGTTAATGTTGTGTTACGGTGAAGATGTTCTCCTGAAATGTGTTTGTCATTCTTGTTTGATGTGGCTCCACAATGTGGCGCATATTTGTAACATTGTTAAAGTTGTTTGTACGGCCACCTTCAGTGTGATCTGTAAGGCTGTTGACTGTTGATTAAGTATGTCTTGCAGTCACTCATGTATGTCATATTACAGGGAAAAAAATGTAAATGTTAGTTTGAGCCTAAACCTTTTATAAAAGGCTACATATATTTTTT